>NC_082656.1:45159009-45464354 GCF_028023285.1 Balaenoptera ricei | reverse complement strand
CTTCTTTTAGTTAAAGGTTAATAAACTCTGTTCACTAACTGAGCTCTTATGCTAGAATCTAAAGGAGATACTACCTTTGATTTGCACAGATCTGTGATTGTACAATGGTTGATCACTTGTGCATTAGATAATTGTGAACCAGGCTGATGCACTGTTGAAGCAGTTGCCAGGATATGAGGGATGTTGTATTTCTATAGTTTGCTTGGTGTGCTAAAGCCTGCTCTGCTGTTCTGAATATGCTAAATGGAAATGTGATGAACTCAAGAATGGGAATTGAAAAGAGGTTGATGATAATAAGGAAGGCTAATATAGGGATGGTGCAGGGTCCACACTAATTGTTTTTCTCTTCTAAATCTCCAAAGGAACCCTCTCTGGGAAGTTCTTATGGTACATGTAGAATGAATAGATTTTAGAAGTAGAAAATGAACAATGAATGATTTCCCAATAACCACAATATGTGTGTGTAAATATAATTTTTCTATACTACAATCATGCTCAACAATAACAAGGGCAATTGTAGAGCAAAGTCAACACTGGTCCTAGTGGTCTTGAAGGGATTCAGGAACCATTGATTTGTAGCTAAGTGTTCTGAGCCAAGCAGAAATAGCACTTTTGGAAGTATGCCACAGTGTTAAAATGTACATTGTGTTCCATATAGAAATTTTAATGGGATTTCTTTGGCAGGAAACTAGCCAAATTTGGCAAGACTCAAGAAAAATGATGAGCAACAGGTGTGTAGAGCACATATATTCATGAAATGATGAGACAATTTTCCTCTAAAAATGATGAGGCAATTTTCCTGAGTGACCCTTTGGGAGAAGGTATAACCCCTTGCATAGGATAAGCTCTCTTATATGTTGATGACCATAAAATCAAATAAGTTGTGAAGAGTATAACTGAGTATCATGAAAGTACAGGCGAGAGGAGCTCACTCATTGAAAGGGTCTCAACGGCCCAAGTTGTGAAGAGTGCCACAGAGAAGCATTAAGTAGGAAAAGTTTCCTGATAACACAATTGGTGGAAATAGGGAAAAATACAGTCTGCAATATATCATCTTAGTGGGAAGTAGACAAATCATAGTACACAATGATATTTAAAATACAGTATTTGTCAAAGCCGATTATTTGTAACTAGGTTATGACTGGGAGCACAGCTTTGATAGGCCCTAAATTTAATAAACAGTGACTTTTAATAACTGCTTGCCTTATTGGGAATATGTAATATAAGTGAAACACCAGTGGTATATTGTGAATATATATTTGGTGTGGAAAACTTCAATAACACATCTAATCGTATTTGGTATAATAAAAGATTTATTGTTTGAAAGTAAGTGAGTAAAAATGTATATCCCACTGAAAAAAATCACAGAATGGAACATTATTTGGAAAAACTGATTTTCAAGTCTTAACTGATGTAGCTTCCATAGAAACCAACTGGACTGAAGAAGAAATAAATTTATTTTCAGAATAATTAGATATATATTAAATTCATCTCTCACATTTATTTTTTTAGAAGTACAAATAGTAGTAAATGAAGAGTTAAAAAGTAAAATCAAATTGATTATAAAATATTCAAAAAGTGAAAAGATGTGATCAAGACTAACATATCTAGTCAATCATACTAACATTCGCAAAATTTTGCCTAACCTGTTGGCTACAGACAAGAAAAATCTTTCTGTTTGCAATGTCAAAAATATATCTTTCAACAGGGAACTCTACTCAGTACTCTGTAATGGCCTAGATAGAAAAAAGTCTTAAAAAGAGTAGATATATGTATATGTATAACATATTCACTTTGCTGTACACCTGAAACTAACACATGGTAAATCAACTATACCCCATTTAAAAAAAAAATATATATATATATATATATATATCTTTCAAAAGAGATATAAAAAGGTGTTAAAATTATATGATATGACCATATCCAGAGTTCAGGGGTAGACTATTGTTAAAAGCTTAACAGTGGGTCTAAATTCACACTCCATATCCAGGAACAACTGAGAATATGACCCTGGATTTACCTGCCCCCTGGAATGTGTTGACAATATGAACAATGATATATCAAGCATATTATACTTAGTTATCAGGATTGTTTATTGTTAAACTCTTTGTTGAGTTGTGGTTGCCCTGGGAATGATGCAACTTGCACATACTGCTAGAAGGACTCCATGGGAAAAATAAAAGTTAGGTGAGAGATGGGAAGGGCTGCTTCCCTGAGTGGGCTGTGTCTGGGCCCTCTTCAGCCTCTTTTGCCTTCAAACATGCCCCGTGCAGTGGAGACTCTGGAGAGCCTTGACTACTATGAAACCCCTGGATGCAACTTCTATTTTGTTGTGTGATATATTCCCTGCTTCCAAGTGAATGAGAAAGTGAGGAAGGACAAGCCAGACAGAAGTCATAGTCTATTTGCAATCTAACTTAGATGTGACATCCCATAACTTTTGCCATATTCTGTTTGTTAGATGTGAGACATTAGATCCAGCTCACAATCAAGGAAAGAGAATTATATAAGATAAGACATAAATACTAGGAGAAGTAATCACTGGGAGCTGTCTTAGAGGCAGCCTATCGCACTTGTGAAGAAAATATTTAAACATTGAATTTGCATTTGTCTGGAAGTGAGTTCATATGACTTCTAAATTCTTTTCAATTCTATATTTCTATAATTGTATGTCAATAGTGGAGTTAGAGAGATTGTAGAAACAGTTTTGAATACATTTTAAAAATTGGATGGTTTTTATATTTTATTTACTCTTTGGCTCAATACAAAAAGAATTAAAAATACTTTGATAAAGATTCATTCTGAAGATAAGAATTCAAAATACTTTGTCAAAATTCTGACTATTTTTATAATTTTGAAGTATTTTAAGCTCTTAAAACTTCTATAAATTTATTTCAAGTGAACTTTAAAATACTTTCTATTTAAATAAATTGTTAATATTATCAGGAATTGCCAAAAATTTTCCCAAATCTATCTGTTTGGTAGGTTTATTTTTTAAATGTGGTTTTCTCAAGCAATGCAAATATTTTTCCTTAATTAATTACATAATGGTAAGATTAATATAATTTTGGAATTAAAAAATGTTTCACATTCACTTTTGTCTATCTCTCAGGAACTAAATGTCTTACCGACGTTTACAAAGTTTGAATTAAAATCCTGAGAGTCCAATCTACTTCTTAAATGAATGAGTCACACCAATTCATACTTGTTCAAAATAAATATTTTTTTATGATACCTGCCGTTCCTCTATACAGTTGTAGTATTGCTTAACCTAGGGTACTTTTTAAAGGAATGAAGCAAACATTTCTTAACTCTAAGTGCATAGATTGTTATTTTTAAATACTAGATTTCTCTAAACTGAAGTTTTAACTTATTTCTACTCTAATATACAAAATTAACTTGTATCAAGAGTACCTTAATTTTTCTATTAAATAATAAGGAAACCTGATTGAAATATATACGAGGCTTCAATACCTGTGAGTTTTTGGAACTCTCAGGAAAGAGTCAAAGGATACATAATTTTTAATACTCTTAATTGGCTTTTCAAAATCTATCAGAACTGATGTCTAAGTTACAGATATTTGTATAACTGGGTCAGAACAAATATTCTGAAAGATCCTACAATGTTAAAGTAAATAAGATACATTATTTTGCTTCTACTGCTGTAACCAGGATATGAGCAGGTGAAAGTCACATTTACAATGTCCATAATATTATCCTTTCCATATTAATATGTCCTGAACTTTAAAAAATTTCTCTCTACTTTCTAAGCCTTTTCAGTGCAAAGTATGCCTCTGTATGATTGCTTGTTGGGTTAAGAGGTTGCATAGATTACTAGATCAAGCTACATTTTACATCCAAATTAATGTCACAAGTGTAACAAATTGGGATGCTCAGATATTGTCAAACAATGTAGGGCCAAGGTTGGCAAATTAATTAGTATTAGCATATAGACCTTTTGGCAGGAAAGAAAAGCTTTTTACTTGGAGCTGGGCATTCTGCAGGATTTGTCAACTCGAATCTGCCACTGGTCTTATTATCTCATTTGTCTTATTTAGGCTAAATTGGCAGTTATGTCTTCATGGCAAATGTTTGTTTTTACAAATGAGCAATGAAGCAGAATCTGGGAAACACACACTAAAATAGGTTTGGTGTAAGTTTTTAAGGTATTTCTAGAGCTGGATCATCCATAGAAAATTTTCTTTGACTTCGTTTATATTGTAAATTTGTGGCTATTAGGGCAAATAACATAGA
The DNA here is from genome assembly GCF_028023285.1 of Balaenoptera ricei. NCBI lineage: Eukaryota > Metazoa > Chordata > Mammalia > Artiodactyla > Balaenopteridae > Balaenoptera > Balaenoptera ricei. The sequence continues at coordinate 45,460,097 of NC_082656.1, read as the reverse complement.
AATTTGAGTTCCTCTAATCAATTGGACAAAATATATTGAGTATTGAAAATGTGAATGATTTAGTTATGACACTGGACAAGTTAAAGAGTAAGAGTTTATTTTTGATTTTTTAGTGTTGTAAATTAAAATTTCCTTATGTGATCCTGATTGGCACAATCATATACCTGATGCACCTATGTGTGTATATATATGTGTGCACAAAACCACACACACACACATACAAACACGCATACATATATGTGTATACACACACATACACACAGGACTTCACTGTAGCATATTTTATTCTGATCAATAATATGTAAGACAGGCTTATTTTGTTTAGCTTGTGAACAAAGAAGTTTAGAAAATTCAGTGATAGAGGAACTGTATTATGAAGACATATAAGCACAGATTTACATATACACACATACACATAGCCTCAGAATAGTATGGTGTGTAAGTAATATGTTATGTGTAAGTAATAGTATGTGTGAAAGTAATATATTAACAATAATATATATGGATATATATAAACTGTTTAATACATTTGTTAAGACTAGATCAGCTAGGTTATACTATATGTTACAAAAATAACATCATTCCTACCAAAAAAATAATTAAAAAAAATATATCTTGGTTATTGTATGTAGAAAACCAAATAGAGAAAAAAATAATAAATGCTACATTAGAAGAATTTTTCATAGGATTATCTTGTTCTTTAATCTTACTTTAAGTTATATCCTTGAAATTACAGTTTAAGATCTACCAGACATGTGCTGTCATTCTCTTCACCCCAAATCTTTATAGACTTCATAGATTATGAATCCTGAAAAATCTTTGCTTAAATTTACAGGCAAATTGCTTATGGACAAATAAAGAGTTCCTTGTAAAAACAAAATAGTGAATATTATTTTACTAAAATGAGTAAGACAGAAAAATACATTTTCCTGATACATAATCAAAAATAGTCAGTCTCTGGCTTTTATTTTAAATGTGATTACTGAGATTTTTATAAAGGAATTCACAATACAGAGGTTCATTTGATATTCAATAAGCGCCTTGTCCTTTGTCACAGATGTAATTCATATTGGTTCTTCCTTAGATTATGGATGTATATATAAAGGACCAAAATTCCATTAGCTTCAACGTCAGTGACAAGAATAGAACAAGACCTATGGATTACAGTAGAGACTCCATGTTGAAAACGCTAGTAAATAAATATTGGCCATAGTGGGCATGAATGAAAATATATTAAATAAATTTTTATCTAAATTTCTCAGAATATGTGTTTCCAAATACACAGGAAATAGACCTTTTGTAATTATTACTACACGTAAATTTACAGTTACATTTTTGCCAGTTACTATGGGAATTTGTTCTTTTTTTTTTTTTAAAGATTTATTGATTTATTGATTGGTTGATTGCTATGTTGGGTCTTCGTTTCTGTGCTAGGGCTTTCTCTAGTTGCGGCAAGCGGGGGCCACTCTTCATCGCAGTGCGCGGGCTTCTCACTATCGTGGCCTCTCTTGTTGCGGAGCACAGGCTCCAGACGCGCAGGCTCAGTAGTTGTGGCTCATGGGCCTAGTTGCTCTGCAGCATGTGGGATCTTCCCAGACCAGGGCTCGAACCCGTGTCCCCTGCATTAGCAGGCAGATTCTCAACCACTGTGCCACCAGGGAAGCCCTGTTCATATTTTTGAAATATAATTCTTTTATAGTTCACTTAAATATAAAATGAGTAATTTTTCTTTTTTTTTTTAGTTTTGCACAGTTTGGTTTCAGTGAGGTCTGATCAAACCATGTGGGTAAATATTGGCTTATGTGGAGTATTCTGCTTTATAAAATCTCTGCTAGAGATTAGCATTTAGGTTTGAGAAAGGAATATATAACTTATTTTCTGTATCAACACCATTTCATGACAGAGTATTGCTGTCTTAAATGTGTAAAAGAAGCTGCTATGAACTCTCTTTAATCTCAAAATTCCAAAGAAAAAACTCTATTCTGAAAACTTGTGGTATACTATTTCAAAAAGGATAACTATCAGTAATTATCAGATAATTATTGGCAAACTCTCAATAAGCAGTAATTACTTCCATAAACTTGGGAAACGGAAATAAGTTTCTACAACCTATTTTGTAAACTCTATTTACTTGAAATAGCTCTGAGGTAGGACTAAATTACCATTTTCAAAATGGAATCCACTTTTTAATGAACTAAATAAATCAATATTTACAAAAACTGAGACATCCTTATGTTTACTTCAATACAAACCAATGGCTACAAAATATCTAAAATTGCTACATAAAATAAAAATTATATTTTTTTAAAAGAGTGGTTGTATATGTCATAGAGAAATTGAATTTCTTTAAAGGCAGAATAAATTGGGAAGACAAAGCCAAGAATATGAAGAATTGCTGAAGTTGCTGTATATATTGAATATGTGTACCTCTGTGGGAATATGCTAGGACTCTGTGAGCCTTCACCTGTTCAGTGTAGGGAACTATATGGGAATTCACCACACATAAAGTTAGGAGTAGAGAAAGATGTATACTATTAGAAAATATAGTTAACTAAAAAATGAATTTGAAGACTGTCAGAAAGTAAGGAAAATTTCTTTCTCATATTTCAGGCTCTTGTTAGAAGTAAAAGAGAACTTGCTCCATGAGAACTTATGGCAACGGGCTAGGTATAAGAATTGAATTTGTGCTATTTGTCTGGTTCCAAAAAATACAAAAGAATAATGAATTTGAAGTGGAGTGGATTTCTATTTCCTCCAGGTCTCAAGGAGAAAGAAAGGGGAAAAAAGAAAAAGAACAACAGCATCAGAAAGTTTAACTTCTAAGAGAATTGACCCTAAAAAACCAGGCCTCATAGAAATGCCATAGAGTTACAAAAAATTATGAGCCCCAATTAAAAATCATAAAATATTATAAGAAACAAGACTATGTGAGTAGTATTCATCAGAGAAAAAATTAATAATACCAGGTACATAAAGATTATATATTAGAATTGTTGAATACTGTAGTAAACTGAATAATGAATGGCCTCCCAAAATATTGACATCTGAATCCTTGGAACCTGTGAATATGTGACCTTACATGGTAGAAGAGGCTTAACAGATGTGATTAAGTTAAAGATTTTATAAGGAGACACTATGCTGGATTATCCTGTAATCACAAGTGTCCTTATAAGAAAGAGCAGAGTTACAGTCAGGGAGAAAGTGATGTGATAACAGAACGAGAGACTGAAGTGGTGCAGCTATAAACCAGAAAAATCATGGAGTGCCAGTAGCCTTTACAAGCTAGAAGAGTCAAGGAACATATTTTCCTCTGGAACCACAAGAAGGAACCAGACCTGCCAACATCTTGATTTTAGCCCCTTATGACACATTTAAGACTTCCAGCCTCCACAACTACAAGCAAATATACTTGTGTTGTTTCAATCCACTAAGATAACTATTGTAAAAATTAAAACAAATTATTGTGATAATTTGTTACAACAGCAATAGGAAACTAATACACCATAAATATGAAATAAGAATACTTAAAATGTTTAAATTATTAGAATGTAAATTGAAAATATTCCTGAGGAAAAAAGATTATAAATATATATATAAGCACATTTGGGGGGGAAAAGCCCGCTAAAAACCAATTAGTTTTCAAAAATACAATAACTCAAATTAAAAATTCTATATGAGAGTTAAATAGCAGTATAGACACAGCTAAAGAAAGAATTAATTGGATGGATGAACCATCTGAAGAAAATACAGAGAATTTAATACAAGAAGCCAGAAATATAAAATGTAAAAAATTTAAAATATATGGGAGAATATGGTGAGCAAAGATAATACATATTTAAATGTAAAGTGATAGGATTAAGAAAAAACTGGAAGAAATTTCACCTGAGAACTTTCTAGAACTGATGAAAGACACAACCTTCACACTTAGGCATAATTAGTTACTTCTTCACAAAGAAAAATCCATACTTAAATATATTGTGATCAAATTGGAGATCACTAAAGAGAAATAAAAGACATTAAAAACAGTCAGGTAATATTTACTGCAGATATATGGCTGAAATATGTCAAAACATTAAATAGCTCAGGAATATATACTATAGAGGGAGGGTCAGTGTTTTAGACATACAGAACCAAAAGATTATTTGTATGTTCACTGTAAAACAGGAGGAAAGAATACCAAAGTATATGTTCAAATGTAACTTTCATAATATATGTTACATTATATTATATAATGTATATAGGTATATACATCACTTGTGCACTTATTTATATGCATATAATACATGTTATATTACATATAATACATGTATATAATATGTAAATTACATACAATACCTATCATAATGTATATAAATTATATTATATAATGTGTCAGTCAAGGGATGAGACAAAGTAATGTTGGTTCCTTTGACTTTTTAAAATTTAAAATATAAATAAAATAAAAAATTTTAAAGGAGAAACAAGAATAATATGACAAAATAGCAATGACAATGACAATGGCATGCACCACCTTCTATATTCATTACCTCAAATTATATTTTCTTCCTTTTTCAAGACTTTTTTCATAATACCAGAAATTATCAAGAATATTTTTTTAAATTTTTATTTCTATGCATTTCTTATCATCTAACTTTACCTTGCAATACATACAAAATACTCATATTTTCTGTCCAAATCCAGCAATCTTTCTAGGTCTAACTCAACTTGCCCCATTGTCATGATTATTCCAGGACTCATGAACACTCTTATGGAAGAACCTAGGGAAAAAAATTAAAATGAAACCTAAAACAATAAAACTAAACCGAGCAAAAACTCCTGCATATTTATTTTACATGAGTCCATGAATCATATTTATTTCTCATGAGAGGCAGGTGTAATTAAAGTTTGTGCCTATTGGCTATTGGCTTACTGAAGCTATATTAAGTCCTATATGCCCTCTAAAGAAATAACTTCCCCTTATTCAACGAGTGATGAGCACAGGTGATATCTTCAGATAATTCAGGAGAAAATTCTTCCTTATTAATAAAATATGCTTGTTTCTTTGAATAAGAAACCAATATATCAGATACAGTAAAATAATAATGTGATTGGATATAAACACAAACCCTTAAATTATGCCCTGAAATGAACATTAAGAAGAAATAAAATAAGTTACATTCCAAAATAAATTTACATTAGATATACAGAACCAAATTCCAAGAATCTCATGCCATAGTGCAGAACACCAGATAAAAGGCAAATAACTTTTTGAACAATTGAAGACTTACACCTTCATGCAGAGAACTTAGATTAGTGAGACCTGGTTGGGAATAGCAAGTGGCAACTACCTGTCTTCAATTTTCAGTTCTTTGCAATCAACAGACTTAATGTGCAATCTTACCCAAAGAGCAAAGGCATGTATCCCTAAATGGAGCAGTTCTTATGGTACTATCTCCTGCCATTTTTACTAATAATACTGTAATTAATAATTAATAATTATAATTAATTAATACTGTAACCTAGTATTCCATACATATGCTATCTTGTACTGTTTTATAATTTCATGGGTGAGAATGGCACATCTTATACTTAAAATATTTCCCAATTTTTTAAAATTTCAATATTCTGAGTTTTAAAGAAATCTCTTTCAAAACAGAAAAACTTACATTACAAAAACCCTCTACAGTTAAAACCTTGCTGTTAAAGGTAAAAAAAGGAAAGGATGCTTACTAATTTTTGCATTAATTGATGAGGATTCATATTCACCATTTATTCATTCCACTTGATTCAGAACAAGCAGTTTACCATATTATCGATTGATCCATTGATCTATATGTACCACCTAATAACACTAATGTTTTAATATAAGGAGAAGAGCGAATCTAACTGCAGAAATTAGTTATTATTCTAATTGCTAGAATTCCTCCCTTCTGGAAACAATGCCCTCTTCTTCTCTCAACCTCTCTATAGGTAGCATAAAGTCCCAATGTAAGCAGATATTGCCCCTTTCCCTTGGACAAAGTGAGTGTTGAATAAATAGGTCCCTAATCAAAACTATAAAAACGTGTTTGTTGTGATTGGGTCACAACATGGACAGGCAAATGAAGAATCTATATGAGAGATTTCCCCATTATTTCTTTCCATGGGCTCAGCTCTGAGGGTTCGGGTCTGTAGCAGTTAACGTTGCCAGGAGAAACCTGATCAACTTTAAGAAAAATGAAACCAAATGAGAAAGAGGCAAAGGGGGAGAGGGCTAAATTCAATATCCCTGAGTATCCTTGTTGGGATTCCTAGGGCTTCCAGGTATTTGCATTCACAAAGTTTGACATACTAACTCTTCCTTTGATTGCTTGAGCTAACTGAGGATTCTTTAATATATTTTCAAACTAACTCAATTTAAGCTTACTTTACTAGAAGACAAATTAAACTTCTAAGTAATAAACATGTGCAGATTTTACAATCTATTTTCCTGCATTCTATTTTACACTATATAAAAATTTTAGTGTCACAATTAGCATTGGATCCACAGAAATACCTATCCTTTTCTTATAAAGAATTTTAATTCATACGTACATAAAATTTGACAGTAAAAATATTTTCCAGAGAAATAAAAGCATCTACATTTGAGCTTTATTCTAAAGGCAAGGTGGTAAATGAAATACACATTTTGCTTTAGTTTAATCTTTAGAGCAACCCAGTGATGGTATTATTATTAACATTCAGGAGAAAAAAAATTGGCTCAGAGAAGCTAAGGGAATTGTGCGAATTCAATCTATGACTGTATTGCACCAGAGCCATGTACTTAACCACTACACTATAGTCATTCATCATTCACTGGGTGCTCTTTTAAGAGAAAGAAAACCTTTAAAGAACAAGTGCATCAGTTTTCTAAATATCTTTAACAAGATGCATTAAAAACTATGGTAGCTGACATATGGTTATTGATGTTAGCCAGTGAATCCCCCTGAAAAAAATGGATGCAATAACTTCTTGCATTAATATCTACCATATATTGCTAAATATAAATATGATGATCCCAGAGTGTATTTTTTTGCTCTTATTATTTAGACAGCATGCTTATACTCTTGTACAGGTTTTCCTATTGGCCATTATATCAAACTAGAAATAAAAGATCATAAGGTAAGCAATGATATATATATATATCACTTTCCAGCTATATATATATATATATATATGTATATATATATATATATATACATATATATATATATATTTAGCTGGAAAATGAATAATTTATTATATCAATGTACAGTTGTCACAGTGATAGGAAATCTTAAACAGATGAATGGAATAATAGAACTTCTTGCTATCATTGTTCTCACTCTCTCTCTTTTCTCACTCTGCTGATCTGTATTTCTTTCCATCTATCTCTCCCTCCATCTATTTAGTCCCGCTTTCTCCATTGTTATATAATATAATACATGCAAAATATATACATCTATACCTTCCTGATTTACATTTTATAGTTTCAGCCAAAGAGAAAGAGAAAAGGATTTACATTAAACAAGCATACTAAACTGAAAGCATTTTTAATGTATTGAAGCAAATACAAATTCTGCATGAGTAATAGGAAGGTAAAACACATGAACAAATGTAATCATATATATTACATATGGTATATATGTCACATGAATCAATGTGCTATAATCTAAGCTGTGCTGTCCTGTAGAATTTACGGCAATATTGGAAATTCTTTCTTCTCAGTCCAATTGTGGTAGCCACTAGCCATGTGTGGCTTTGACTACTTGAAATACGGAGAGTAAGACTATGGAACTGAACTTTTAACTTTATAACAACGTGTGGCTAATGCCTCCTGTGTTGAACTTCTGCAGATACAGAAGAAATAAATTTGGAGTGAATAGATTCATAAATATCAAGAGAAATATTGCTTTTAATAATAAAATTTTAAATAATTATTCTGTCTAATTGAATGAATGTGCTAAAGAGCATTTGAGTTGACAAACTGAAAATGTTAAGAAAAAACACTTAGAAAATAAATGTATGCCATAGATTCTAATATAAATGTCCTAATTTTTAAGATTACAGATTTTCAGGATCATTTAGTATGCAATAGTTTTTCATCTCTTTTTTCATATGGAGGGAACTTGAATTGTCACCTCCAGTAAGCAAATAGTAGAATAAATAAGTTAAAAAAGTAAATAAGTAGATACTGAAAATTACTTGATATCCACTAGGTATGTTTAAAATATTTTGAAATAAACGGGCCACCACCCAGGATGAAGGAATTGCCTTTTCCTGTGTAGCATCCTGTTTTATGCTTGATGAAAGTTGTTTTATAACGATATGCTTCTGCTCTAAATTTATTATTCATTTTCCCCCAAAAGGAACAATTTACTCAGAGAAATTTTATACACAGTCTTATGAAAAGGAACCTCAAAAAGGGGATCTGAAGGGTTCAAAACTGAATGTGACAAATAAAGATTTAGAAAAAATGTTCAAATTCTTAACGATTAAAGACTTTTATTTTCTGATCTAAAAGCCCTGGCCGGGAGATTGCTGTTTGAATCACAAAGAGATGTTCTCCATTTGCATTTCAGATTCAAAAAACGTTCCTTTAATGTGTGGCTGAAGCTAAGGACAGGGATCACTAATTGAGCCATGTTTTATATTTATGTGTCGTCTATGTTTGGAAATTGAACTGGGACTATCAAGTAATTTCACTTAGGCCATGGAAAAAGCTATTGGATATTTTAATGTTTAGTCACCAGTGGTTTGGTTTGAATTTAATACATCTGTGAGCTAGAAGTTAACATCTTTGTATCCTATTACTAATCTCCTGAGAAAGCCAGAGTTATTTATTTCCCCATTTTAGATTCAAAGGGGTCATTTGTTCTTGATTAAAGGCAAACATTGATCCTTAAATTAAAAAAAAAAAAAAAAAAGTTTTCTAACGCCTGGTACTTGGTTTTCCTACTGTGACTTTTAAGTGTGAAAGTATAATTTAGTCGAGCAGAAAACCTCTTTACAGAACCAATTCTGCTCTAAAAGTATCAATCTCAACAGGTTGGCCTTTTTGAGAAAGCACTTCCTTTTCCAAAGCACTTAAATTGCTCTTGGTATCATAGAGATGCTGAGGTTTCCTTCCTTTTATTTCTTAGTCTGTACAGGAGTCAAAAATTGTTGAATTCTTTTTTTTTTCTTTGCAGGGTTAAGATGCTCATCACAAATATTACTTCCTTTCTTTTCTGCAATAAAAATGAATGTTACTGATGTCAGTAATGGCATCATTTGAAAGGTAAAGAGTAATGTTGTGCTGTTCCTTGTCAAGTCAGCTCTATGAGCAGTCAGCCTCTACAAGTTCCCAGGTCTTACTAAAGAAAATGTGTAGAAAGAGAGAGCTAACCCTGCTGGGTGTACCCCCGCTCTATTTTATCATCAGGATTTACATTACTGCAGGACATTTACATTACGGCAGCAGAGTTATAAATAAACGAACAGCCTGTGACTCACGCTGAAGGACAATAAAGCATCTGCACCAGACAGAGTCACCTTCTTGTTCTATTAACTTATCATTCCAATTTTAGATTCAGGTTTTCTGAAGCTCTTAAATATGACTTTTCCCACTTCAAGTCACATATGCCCTTTTATCTTATTTTCCTATCTCAAAATTTCTATCAAAATTGCTGAATAATAGAACTTATTTTATCATGCCATGTTTCAGAAGTACATCTCTGTCCCTCCCAGGTTCTCAACACTGTTCTCTGTTGTTCGTTTATTAATTCATCTACTAATTCAACTCACAAATAAATTTTGATAAGCTGCTATATGCCATGTTCTATGCCAGGAACAAAAATGTCACATGAGTAACATCTTCTGAAAAAGGAGCAACCACCTAGTCTGCCTGTAAAAAGGTATCACCTGTAGTATAAGCATTGGACCCCAATAGACTGGAACATGCAAACTATCTAAATAGTTGCTCTAAATCTCCAGATGATTTAGAACCATCTGTGAGGCTTTTAAACACTAAATTCTTCAAGTCTCACTTCAGACCGACTGAATTAGACTCTCTGGTGGTGGGTGTTGGCATGCATGCTGTGAATAACAAATCTACGTGGCTTTAATAATGCCAGTTGAGAACCACTGCTCTAAGATATTATAGAATTTGTATTTTCATTATAATGGGGCAGCAAATAAATAGAAATAAAACATGATCAAGTGAACAAACACTAACATTAAATTATAGAAATTATTTTGTTATCATGTAATCAATGATTCCACATGTTGAATTAGCACCCTATGCTACAATGCTTCAGGAAAGAGAACCGTATTTAAGTGTATTTTTAAAAAGATATCTGTTATAGAATGAATTGTGTCCCCCACTCTCCCAAAATATATATATTGAAGCCCTAACCTCAATGGGAATATATTTGGGGGTAAAGACTTCAAGGAGGTACTTAAGTGAAATCATAAGGGTGAGGCCCTACTCTGGTAGGATTGATGTCCTTATAAGAAGAGGAAGAGACACCAGCAATCTTTCTCTCTGCCTGCAAGCACAGAAAAAATGCCATGTGAGGACACAGTAAGAAAGTAGCCACCTTGCAAACCAGGAAGAAAGTTCTCACCAGAAACCAACCCTGCTGGCATTTTGATATGGAACTTACAGTCTCCAGAACTGTGAGAAAGTAAATGTCTGTTGTTTAAACCACCAAGTCTGTGGTTTTCTATTATGGGAGCCCAAATAGACGAATACAATATCTTAAGGCTACTTCTCCTGTCCTTGTGTTCAAAGGAGACAGGAAGAAACCAGACCCGAGTAAAATATGTCATCTTAATTGAACATAGTAGAGCCAGAGGTAGTTACCCATTCCTGCAATAGTTGACAGGAGAAAACAAGCTCAAAGAGACATGCCATATATAAAATGACAATCTTAGCATATGACAGATTCCTCAAGACCCCTCATGTTCACAATCGACTACCAAAACGGATTATTTCAACATTAATTAATTAATTAATTAATCCAAAGGCATTGATATCAGTCTCTGTGTTAATTCCTGGATGATTCTTTGAGGTTCTTTGTAAGTTGCTACTAAAACAGAAGAGAAATGTAACAGTGGCCATGGTATTCAACAAGGGAGGAACATATGGCTGCAAAGTACACAGTAGGACAGTGAGAGGCAGGTGATCAGTTCATGGCAATTAGTGGATCAGGCCTTCCCCTTCGAATAAAGAAATGAAACTTAAGAGCAATAACAATATCCATAGGGCAGCACAATTTATTGTGCAGTATTTTATGATACATTTTCCTCTTGTATAGTTAAGTTTTATTATTTTGTGGCAGAATAAGATGGAGAAATGCTCTGCCCTATTTCATGGCAGAGGAGAAATAGGTAATTATTATTTATAGAGCACCTCTAACATGCTAAGCAATATGCTAAATATTTTACATTTCAAAGAGTCAGTATAATCTTAAAAGTTAATGTAGGTTATTACTGTAAGTAATAATCCTAAAGTTATTAGTAGTGTTTTAAAGGAAAAAAAAAGGCAAGTGGAAGCTTGGGAATTCTGAACCTGTGACCCTATTAGGAATGTGTGTTTACTGACCATACTAATTTCTTTTTCCACAATTGTGTGTCTGTATTTGGTTTAGGGAGAGAGTCAAGGGAGTCATTTCCAGAACACAATGGAACAGCTATCCCTAAAATGATGACAGTTTTGCTATAACATACCCATAAATGATGGATGACATACCTAACATTCTGAATGAAGCAAAAAGAATTTTGTCAGTTTTGTTCAATGCTATTGAACAAAGGAGTTGAAAACTTATGTCCACACAAAAAGCTCCACCTGGATATTTACAGCAGCTTTATTCATAATTGCGTAACTTTGAAGCAACTAAGATGCCCTTCAGTAGGTGAATAGATAAATAATCTGTAGTATATTCAGACAATGGAATATTATTTAGTGCTACAAAGAAATGAGCTATCAAGCCTAAAAAGACACACAGAAACCTTAAATCAGAAAGAGCTCTATGCTGTCTGATTTCAACAATGACACTCTGGAAAAGGCAAAACTATGGAGACAATGAAAAGATCTGTGGTTGTCAGGAGTTAGGGGAGAGGGAGGGATAAATAGGGATGAATAGAGGATTTTTAGGACAGTGAAACTACTCTGTACAATACTATCAATGGTGAATACATGTCATTATAGGTGTGTCCAAACCCATAGAAGGTAAACAACCAAAAGTGAACTCTAATGTAAACCATGGACTTTGGGTGATAATGGTGTGTCAGTGAAGGTCCCTCAGTTGTAACAGAAGTGCCACTCTGGTGGGGATGTTGATAATGGGGGAAGTTATGCATGTGTGAGGGCGGCAGGGGGGTTATCAGAAATCTCTGTACCTTCTACTCAATTTTGCTGTGAACATAAATTGCTCTAAAAGATAGTCTACTTAAAAATACAAAAAAAGAATGAGTACTCTAAAACATCTACTATATTCATTCAAATAACCTGTTACAAATGTATAAACATGCAGATATATGATAAATAATAATTGGGACTGTAGCTACCTTTGCGGAGGGAAGGATATAAAACTTGCTTCAATTTTAACTGTAAAGATGAATTTTCCTAAGCTGGGTGGTGGTTTCATGTGTGTTTATTATATCATTTGCTATAAATTTTGTATGCCTGAAATATTTCATGTGTAAACGCAATAATGAGAAACGTATAGTGTAGAATGGAAGGTTTTAAATGAAATACCCATAATTAACAACTTCTATCCTCAGTAAATATTATTTCCCAAAATCTGGTCTGCGGATAACCCTAATTAGGGTTCCCTTTATTCTCTTTTTTTCTCTTCCTGCTAACACAGCTTCCCTGCTCCCAGTTACCTTTTTCACGATCTCTATATTATTCATTCCTTAGTCATGCAGGCAGAGGTGTTCAGCTGTCTCCACCCCCGCTTCAAAATGTGTGCCCCCAAACCTACTACAGAGCACAACAAGGCAAACAGATAACCTTCTAATTAGCAGGTCCCCATTTCTACCCAAACACATATGTATACACACAGAGTGTTCAAGACATTAAAAATATATATGCATATACAAATATGTATGTATTATATACGTGTATATATGAAAATGAATCTTTTGCAAAGCCGAGGACCATTTTATATTTTTCTTTTTTCCCAGTATTTAGCACATACCTCAGTACAAGGTAAGACCTACCAAACAAGAGGTCACTTGTAGTTGGCATGGCCTGACTGGCCCTTGCCTTGACAGGCTGGCTGCCTGAAAGGTCTGTCATTCGTGTCCATGTACATAGTACATTACTTGAGTCTTTTTTCAAATATATGTGCAAGAAAAGAGTACAGGAGGAGAGAAAACATTACAAATCACGGTTAAAAAATATAAAAATCAAGAAGGGGGGAAATGCTGCTCAGATAAACTTTGTCGGTTTGCATAGAAAGCAGTCTTCATTTTTTTTTTAACATCTTTATTGGAGTATAATTGTTTTACATTGTTGTGTTAGTTTCTGCTGTATAACAAAGTGAATCAGTTATATGCATACATGTATCCCCATATCCCCTCCGTCTTTCTCTCCCTCCCACCCTTCCTATCCCACCCCTCTAGGTGGTCACAAAGCACCGAGCTGATCTCCCTGTGCTATGTAGCTGCTTCCCACTAGCTATGTATTTTACCTTTGTTAGTGTGTATATGCCATTCCTACTCTCTCACTTTGTCCCAGCTTACCTTTCCCCCTCCCCGTGTCCTCAAGTCCATTCTCTACGTCTGTGTCTTTATTCTTGTCCTGCCCCTAGGTTCATCAGAACTATTTTTTTTTTTTTTTTAGATTCCATATATATGTGTTAACATATAGTATTTGTTTTTCTCTTTCTGACCTACTTTACTCTGTATGACAGACTCTAGGTCCATTTACCTCACTCAGTTTTGTTTCTTTTTACGGCTCAATAATAATTCAATTTCATTTCTTTTTATGGTTGAGTGATATTCCATCGTATATATGTGCCACATCTTCTTTATCCATTCATCTGTGGTTGGACACTTAGGTTGGAAAGCAGTCTTCTTCAAATTTTGTTCAAAAACAGTTCTAAAATAATTTATTACTGAAGCTTAAAATAAAAGGGATTTACATAATATGCTAAAGATGTGAAAAAGGAGAGATACATTTCATATATAAGCAGGCTGTCATAATTATGTTTGCTTTGGAGAATGTATGTTCCTACCAAACAATAATGAAATGAATGTTTGTGCCATTGGCTGTTTTCCTGATTTTCTGAAACCTAATCCCATCTCTGATTGCCACTAACCAAGTGCAGACCACCAACAGCTCTCATGATCTGCCAGTTTATTGCTTTGTGGCTCTCCAAAATTGTTTTTGGTCAGTTTTTTGTTTGTATATTTTTGTTTCGGTCTTTCTCTCAACTTCAACCCACAGGTACCTGGGATTGGGTTAGGTAAATTGTTGATACAAAGTTGATTCTGGTTGAATTGAGATGCATTTGCTAAGCCTTCTGTTGAGTTCCTTTGCCCAAAGCCTATCTACTCAGGAACTCTATCTCTTAGAGGTGAAAAACCTGCAAATTATGCATTTTTGGTAAATTAGCAGAGGCTGGTCTAGCTCTTTGAGTACACAGAACTGTTGAGCATTATTAGGTCTCTTTAAATTTTCACTAGAAAGTTAATTTAATTTAGAATATGAATAGTTTTATGCATCCCTTTCAACATATTTCCACCGTCCTCTATTTTTTGGCTATGTTTTCTGTTGTAGTTGTTTCAAAAGATTAATAATCAGATTTCATCCACAGCATATACTTTTCCCTAGATATTTTTTACAAGCATGTAAAAAAAATATGAAATGCCAGCTGAATTTTAAGGTGTCTGGAAGAAAGAAGCACTGAATATTCTTATCCAACAGGGATATGCTGTTAATACATGAAGAAAAAAAAGTTTGGCTTTAGCACCTAGGAAGATATTTATGGTTGATTTGAAAACACTGAGGCAAGTGAATAGCAAATGCACAAACTGACTTTTGGCTGATGTACTTATATTTTCTAAATATGACTCTTACTGCTCTTTGGAAAATGTCATTTTATGAACTGAATTTGAACTCAGAAGGTTAACTTATTAAAGGTTAGATCACTACCCAAAAGGGCTTAATAAAATATAAAACCTCTGTGTTGTATATATCATAACTCAGAATAAAAGGGAAAATAGTGCAGTTTAAGGAAAGACTTTAATAGCTCGTGTCCTTTCACCAACTGCTCTGTTAACTAGATCTTATTTTATTTGTGTCTGCTAACTCACTTAAAGTATATCAGAATTAGATGTAAATTACCTCAGATAATTTTCTAATTGCAACAACTGCATGTATTATTCTAAGGCCAAATAATATATAACTAATCTCATTATAACCTTCTCTCTAACCACCATTTTGAGAGACAAAATAGCAAGTATAGGTCTTCCACATCATCAGAGAAAGTGACACTTTATACCTCTGGGAACTCAGAACACATAATTTGACCCAAAAGAAAAAAAAAAAAATGTTAATGAGTAGCCTTACCCTGAGATTGTATATTTATTTGTCTATTTTATGTTGAAGGAGGTCATGGATATATACTCCTGTGCCCTGTACCAAAGCATACATGCCTTGTGGATTTTACTTGGCATTTTCCAGTATCAAGATATGCAAATCCTTAAAAATGCCATACCCTCACATTTTGCCAAGTAAAATATAGGGAACCAGTAGGATGGGTTTGCCTTGACATATAGCAGTCACTCAGTGGCAAAATAAGAGTTGCTTTCCATTTCAGTAAAAGTGAAATTAGAGTCATCAGGGAAAAAAATGTTACAAGAATATATAAGAAATATAGAAATAATTGATTATAGAATAAATTGATTCAGGGTCTCTTGACTTCATTCTTTTTCACACTGTGTCTCCTCCCCATATTTTCCTCTCAACATCCTATTTTTGTTTTGTCTTTTGGGAGTAGTCCATCTTTTCTTTTTAATATCCTCTCCTGTAACCATAGATTTTAAAATCCTAGTTCTTCCAAGAGTCTTCTTAGATTGGAAGGAAATTAGCCCTTGTTTCTATCGCTGTTTTTAATTATCTAACTGTGGTACAATCTATAAGCTAATCAAGTATTATAGCCATTTTTTTATTATTAGCTGTATTTCAGCTTTTCAAGTTGTTGATTGTGCTCAGCTTGTTTTATATTCTTTGTATTTCTTTACATTTGTCTTAACAGGGCATTAACATCCCTTTAATTGGGAGTCTCAATCTTAAATATTTTGAGAAGCGAAGTGGTAAAGTCGTGCACATCTACAGAGTGTGAGAAATCTGCAGAATTAGAACTTGACGCCTTTCCTAAAATTATTCAAATTTAAATTCCTAGGAAATATACTAGTCAAATTAAATATAAGATACTGCTACCAGTTATAAAGTAATTTGTAGAGGAACAAATAGAATAATATACAATTAGAAGTAGACAAACAAAAACTGCTTACCTCAGATAACTAAACTTCCACTGAAAATTATCTTTTCATGTCATGGGAAGGACCTTTTAATCAATATTAAAATTAAAATAAATTGTCCCATATGATTACACATAGCTCAGTATTCAAAAAATATTTGAATACTAAGTTATAGACTCTGGATTGAAGGTAGAAAGAACTGCCAAAAAATTATATATTGGAATAGATTCAGTAACAAAAAAATTGTAATTGAAATAAAGTAAATTTTCACAAAATAACTGAATACTAGCTTCATATCTATGGAAGAATATTACTGATGCTGAACCATAGCAAAAGGCTATGAAAATAGGGCAGAACCCTGACTAACCCAGCAGTTACAATCAAAGATAGGATATCATTTTTGAACAAAATTAAGTGCTACAGATTAAAAACCTAAAACCTCTTTGGCATATGTATAATGTCACCTAACCATGAGTCAAATTTGTCTTTTAGGCAACTGAGAAGATATTATCAACAGTAGTATCTGCCAGTAAGAAAGAAAGGAAGAGGAAAAAATAAACCAAACCAGTGGTGTGATCTCATCGAAATGATACTCTACAGGAGGGCTTCCCCGGAGGAGAGGGAAGGAGTATGAGAAACACATGGGGGGTTTTCTCAGACTGTAAAAGCAGAGGTGTGATCTTCAGCCAAGAAGCATCTGCAGAGTCCTTGCTGGCAGAGGTAAAGGAAGCTCAGAGATTCTGTTTAGCACTGCTGTGTTGAACATCATCCTTACGTGCGTATCTGAACTTTCGTATCAGTCCCAGGCAGCCTGATCACACACACTCACACACAGGCTCAGTGCATCTGCATGTGCTCTTACACTCTCACACATGAGCACTCCCACTCACATTTACTCATTCGCACTGTCCTTCACACTCACGCCCCCGTTCAACTACACTTCCCCTCCTATGCCAGCAGAGAGATCTAAATCCTATTGGAATTAAAAATAGTTGTTCAAAATTCCCCTTTAAAAAAATCTTTAATTGCCAGCAGATGGATTATGTACTTGATATTTACATTTTGAGAGGTTTCCAATTACAATAAAATCTACCAGCATTTTTCACTCTATATGGAGCCATTCACTTGTATTTGGAACACAATTCAATTTTCCAAATTTGGCTAAACTAAACTTATTTTAGGAACACAAATACCCATCAAAAGGAGATAGATTTACAACTGGGCAAAGTGCAATGTCTGCACGTTTATTTTCCCCTCTGAGACATTATCAATTTTGACCAAAAAAAATGTTTTTCTCTCTTTGAAAATTAGGCACCTGATACACTCTCATTGACCGTATGAATACTGTTAGGTCTCTGACTTCTTTTCTTAAGTTTGTAATTTTTTTTTTTTAATTTTATTGAAGTATAGTTTATTTACAATGTTGTGTTACTTTCTGTTGTACAACAAATTGATTCAGATATATATGTATATATGTTCTTTTCAAGATTATTATTTCAGATTATATTGCATTTAGGTTATTACAAATTATTGAATCTAGTTCCCTATGCCATACAACAGGTCCTGGTTGTTTATCTATTTTATATATAGTTTATATCTATTAATCACAAGCTCTTAATTTATCCTTCCCCCCTTTCTCCTTTGGTAGCCTTATATCTATGAGTATGTTTCTGTTTTGTAAATAAGTTCATTTGTATCACTTTTTAGATTCGAAATATAAGTGATATCATATGATATTTGTCTTTCTCTGTCTTACTTCACTTAGTATGATCATCTCTAGGTCCATCTAGATCTCTAACTCCTCTTAAGAGAAGAAGCGAACAGAATACGGGGATTGGACTCTTTGAATTGAAGAGGGGAAGAGAACACTAGCATTAGAACACACTGTGACTTTTACTGAAGCCTAGGCACTGTGCTAGACCACACAATAGGTGTGATATAGACATATTCTCACTTAAGAAGGCTAGGGTTTTATTCTTGCTTCTGGGGGAAGCAGCTATGCAGCCTTGGATTCCAGTTAATTGCTCTAACCCAAAGCTATGATTTTAAAATCATTTAACTAGATCATTTATATTATCATATCCAGATTTAAATTTATATTACTATTTAAGAGTAATAGAAACTTACTTAATACTATAACTTTATTGACAAAATGATATTTCTATGAGTATTATGGTCTATGACAGTGCTTGCTCACATGTCCTTTCTTCAGCAGGTTTTAACATAGTACAACATTTATTTTTCTTATATTTCATTTAAAATCTAATTCTCTTTTGGGGGGTTGGAAAAATGTAGACTACATGCCATTATTTCTAAGTACTTGTCTTCACTCAAATTCAATGTAAAATAGCTAAAAATGTTATAGCCGCTACTGTTTATAGAATGCTTTCACAAATGTTAAACTGATCCATATTTATGTAACTGAGATCTACAATATTCAAGGAATTGAGGAAGATTCTGAGTTTAGAATCACCTGGTTAAAGAAAAAGGGGGTAAGGAGGATTATTCCACTGTTAGTCCAATGAACAGTCCACTGTTCCTCCTCCAATTTCTGAACTGGTAGAAAGAAGTATAACATTGATGGAGATCAAATAATAAAACTGTTAAACTATTTTTGATAAAATACAAAATGGAAATTTTGTATTAGATATCTAGACACAAAGAGGGATTTAATATTTCATTACTGATCAGTGTTCAGATTGCTCCCCAAGTCACTGACATAGCCTGAATTGCAGACTTCACCATCAGTACAGGCCAGGAGCCCATCATGGAAGAGAGAGAACAGCCATCCAGAAAAGAGGCTGCTCCAAAGAGTGGGGACCCAGAAAGCCTTAAATCCTGTATACTATAGATTGAATGTTTGTGTTCCCCTCCCCCCGCAAATTCATATATTGAAACCAAATTCTCAATGTGATGGTTTTAGAAGTGGGGCCTTTGGGAGATGATTAGGTCATGAGAGCAGAGCCTTCAAACAGGATATTAGTGCCCTTATAAAAGAATCCCAGAGAGCTCATCTGTACCCTCCTCCATGTATGGTTACAGTGAAATGGGAGCTGTTTATGAACTAGGAAGTGGCCTTTCCCAGACACTGAATCTGCCAGCACCTCGATCTTGGATGTCCCAGCCTCATGAATGAACTGTGAGAAATACATTTCTGTTGTTTATAATCTCCTAATCTGTGGTATTTGGTTACAGAAGCCCAAATGGACTAAGACAGAAGTCTAAGAACTCCCTTCTTCCCAGCTCATCAGTTAGCAAAGTTGCTCCTCCAGTGGGCACGTATGAAAGGAATAAGTTGAAGGGTCTTGTAATACTCTTTCTACAGAGGAGTAGTAGTTTCCTACCTTCTAAAGATACATGGCAAGTGGGTACTCACAGTTCTTTCCAAGTGGTCATAGCTAAAGACACTCAAAGCAAATCGCTTGAGCTTCCATGGGGCTGCAAAAGGGAGACACGATTTCTCTTCTACTTGAAGACTGAATATTTTAACTGTGATTGTGGGAATCAAATAATCTACTTTATATCATGCAATTAACATGTAAAATGTTACCTAGGAAATGGCAATTATCTTTGGACAGAGGTAGATTCTCAAGTCTGGATCTTCTATTTACTAGCTATGCATTCTCTTTACCTAACTTTTTAGCTAAACAGTCTATTTACAATGAGCAAGTTAAAGGATTTTTTTTTTTTCATTTATAAAACTGAGAAATAATCTGCAGAGTTTTTGAGGAGAAGTATTAAAAAAAAAACACAGAAAATATATGTAAATCATTGAAGCTGGAACTTGACATATACTCATTAAATGTTAACAATTATTTTCAAGGGAAGTGTTCAAATTTGGAAATCTGCTTGTAGAGTCAAGTATCATTTGTTCATTCAGCATAAATTCTCATATTTTCTTATATTAAATACTAGGCAACAGCACTGTCCTAGGCATGTGA
The DNA here is from genome assembly GCF_028023285.1 of Balaenoptera ricei. Classification (NCBI taxonomy): domain Eukaryota; kingdom Metazoa; phylum Chordata; class Mammalia; order Artiodactyla; family Balaenopteridae; genus Balaenoptera; species Balaenoptera ricei. Next base: position 45,439,701 of record NC_082656.1, on the reverse strand, counting down.
GGTACATTAGGGAAATAAACATTTAAAAAATCCCATCCTTGGTGGAACTCAGATGAAAGCAACAGATTTAATTGTCAGATGTCATAAATATAAATAGAATATAAATACACAAAAGATGTCATTCCACTCTTCACACAAATAATCAAGATAGGTCTCAGGTAATTTTATGAACAGCTGACTTTCTTTTCCTCAAAACACATACACACACTTAATATCTGAAGAATAAAGAAAGAAAAAGTATGAAACTAACATTCTTCTTATTTGTTTTTGGTAGAGATGGGTAGCTTTTGAAAAAACTGAGAGATTTTTATGTGTGTGACTAAGATTCAAGTTAAGAAATATATGTTGCAACCAGACCCCATGCAGATAGTGGAAGTAAAAGACCTCCTTCACCTAGAGAAGTGAAATTCACAGAAGTGAAATAAGACCAAGGTAATAGATTGAACAGCAAGGACATTCATGCCTAGTGGAAATGTTCAGCAGGAGAAGTTATCCAAAGAATTTCCAGAACATAGGGAGAATGATGGGATGGATAACATCAAGCAGAGAAAAGCCAACATAGTAGCAAGGTAGGTCTGAAGTTACAGATAATAGGGGATTTTAAAATAGCAGCAATATATCCTTAATTCTGATAAACTTTGTACTATCCACAAACACCTGTTTATATTCCATATCTTTTACTTTTCCTGATTTAACAAGCTTATAACCATAAGAGCAACACATTGTGTTGTGTTTCTGGAATATGAGATTCTGCCTTTAGAAATGTATTAAAAATGTATATACTTCTCTTTATATAGAGCTTGCACCTTTCCTGCTAAATGTATTCTTAAGAATTATATAAATTTTATCACAACAAGTTTCTTTTGTCATTTCTGGTTTTAGTTGGGCATTGCTAGTGTCACTGGCTACACCACAAGGGCTTTTTTCTTTCTTTTTTTTAATGAAAAGTCAACCACCTCTACTTTTATTCTTGTTTATTTTACACTAAAAAATGGCATTTTTGTCTCACCTCTTAACAGACTGCAAAAATTATTTTTCTGTCTTTAAGAAAAGGGAAACTATACTTTTTTACTCATTAATAATTTAAGACCACTGTTTTAATAAGCCATCAAGGTCTATGTAAAACAAAACAAAATGATAATATTTTTTAGCAGAAGATAAAAAATAGAAGACAGCTATTTAGTTAGTGAGAAGGTGAAATAAATATGAAAGAGGACATCTGAGTACTGGGGAGAAGAAAAGGCGTGAACTACATTAATAGCAGGATTTCCCAACAGCGAGGCTTTGCTATTGATACAGAACTAGCCCAACAAAGGAGGGGTTCAGATGCCAGTTGAGTAAATACAGAAGGACTCTTTCGAGGAAAATGGTTCATATGACTATTAAGCTGGGAACTAAGACATCATTCACTAATGTACCAATTCTCACTTGACTGAGAATTTCTCACTACTTACTCTCAGAACCTTTGCCAGGTTAATCCCCATCAATGTCTAAAGAAGTCTCCTCACCAACTTCATCCATTAACTCTCTTGTTTCCTGTCCATCCAAAATGAAGCTCATCTATGCTATACTAAGATTCTGCCTGGTCTTTTTTTTGTAGGGCAGTGTGGATTCTATCTTTTGAATGCCCAGAACAGCCAAAAGCTTCTAGGAGGAGAGAGAAACAAATATAACTAGTGATATATATTTTGAAGGTAAGATGAACAGAACAGGTTATGGGATACCCCATTATATTAGCACTTAAAACAAACAAACAACAATTAGAGACCATCCAGCCATCTTACTCTATTGTCAGTCATAAATATCATCTAGTTGAGTTCATCAGGTTTTCAAACTTGGCTATAAAATCAGATTCCACGGAATGACAATGAGTAACCTTAGCTCCAGCACTACACATTCTCAATTTTGAAGTTCAATGAAAACTGGCTGGCCTGCTTTGGGTGACATGCCCAACACCAACCTGTCAGTGTGACTAAAGTAAGGTTTACTTTATGTGCTCCATTCCTATATCCTGAGGTGAAATCAAATATATCAGAACCACAGGCACTGAGAATGTAGGAAGATGTAGATTTCCATAGGGACACCCTTCAATTTAAATCATAAGAGGAAAAAGTCTTAACAAATTGTAGATAAACCATCCTCCAGGAGGTAAAAACTTAATATCATTAAAAATCCAAACGGAGACACAAAGAATTAATGATATTTTAATTAGAATCACATTTTTAACTTGATTTAGTGTTTCCAAAGTTCATGTGGAGAATAAATGTAGATGAGAAAATCTTGAAAAGTGGAACAGTGAGTGAAGATTTCCTATACTCGACAATAAAAGTTATTATAAATCACCATAATAAAAAATAATTTAGTGTCTTTGGAGAGGTAGCCAAATAGATATTTGGAACAGAGTCTAAAGACAAATCCAATTAAGATATAAATGTGGGAGGCAATGTGACATTTAGGTAAAGGAAGGGCTTGATTATACACGTAAGTTAAATGGGCCAGTGGTCAAGGAATGCTAGATTTCTTTATTTCTATAAATCAAATTTAATCTACTTGGAGACTATACTCAGAGTTGTAGGAAAGTCAGTGTCAATGATTGGAGGGAATGGACCTCTGTTTTTCTAGTATCTTAAAATTCAGGGTCTTTGTATTAATGTCTAATACTGTGTAACAAATTACCACAAATTTAGCAATTTAAAACAACACAGATTTCTTATCTCAGTTTCCCTGGGCCAAATGTCCTGGCACAGCTACACCAAGTCCTTTGTTCAGGGTCTCACCAAGCTGGAATCATGGTGTGGACTGGGCTGTGTTCTCATCTGGAGCTTGAGGTGCTCTTCCAAGCTCATCCAGGTAGTTGGAAGAATTCAGTTCTTATGACTGAGGTCCCTATTTTAGTGCAGTCAGCTGGGGTTATCCTCAGCTCTTTGAGGCTGTCCTCGGGTCCTAGCCATGTGGCCCTCAGACAATATCAACATTGACCTTACTTTTTCAATGCCAACAGGAGAATCTCTCACGGTCCAATAATACAGTGTCTCCTTTAACATAATGTTATCACATAACATTTTCCTCCATGTTGGTCCACAACAAAATCTGAATGAGGTGATTTCTGTACACTTGGGAATTTCATTTCTTTATTCTATAACTCAAAACTCATTTACAACATAGGAAAATGTAGAGGTTTAGCTGCCATCGTGAAACAGCAAAGGGATAATGTGTCTTATTTTCTCTAATTGTTGATAAAAATATAAACAATCATTAATTAATAAAGCCTAGATTATCTTTCCAGGTAAGTAAGACATATAAGAAAAATATATAAATAAAAAGATCAAAGAACAAACTAATTTAAAATGAAAGTGTTCATTTGGTAAAAAACATAATAAACAGTATTGAAATACAAATGATAGACCAATAGAAAAAGTGTTATTAATGTATATGACAGAGGAATACATACAATAAGCAATTTTAAATTAATGTAAAGAGCTCCTATAAATTTATAAATAAAAGAATTCAGTTGAAAAATAATAAAAGTTTTGAACAAATAATTCACAGAATAGAAAATTCAAAAAGACAATAAACATACTGTAAGATGTCTAGCATTACTAGAAGTCAGGAAACTGCAAATTAAATCAGTAATGGAATATTTTTTACATTGCACTAAAAGATATTGAGGAATAAATATTCTTACACATTGTTGGTGGTACTGTAAATTATAGAAATTTTAGGATGTAATCTAGCAGTATTTATTAAAATTTAAAATATATATACTTTTGGAAGCAGCATTTTCCTTCTGTGAACTTTCTCTACAGATATGAAAATATCAATAATTGAGAGATATAGTCATGACTGCAATTAATTTTAAAATTCCAATAACAATGTTGATACTCAAGTATAGAAAAATGGTTGAATATGCATTGAATTCATTTAATAAAAATCTATAAACTATTGAAAGATGACAACTTAAATGTATATTAAATACATATCAATTTAGAAGGATGTCCATGGCATATTTTTAAGTGGAAACAATTAAGTTAAATGTTTTAAATATTATCTTACATTTTTGAAAATTAAAATAAAATAGAACAATATTTTAATATGTATATATTTGAACAAAGGTACTATTTTGGAAAGATATAGTGTATACCAAAATTTTAATAAACTCTAGTTTTATTTTTCTGTATTCAATCAATATAAGTGCTTTTAATTTTTTGCAGGAATATATTACTACCATCTAAATATCATGTATCAGTGGGTCGAGATGAACTTAACCTAGGAATAGTTTGCACTATATGTCTTAGATATGCTTGATCTTGTGGCTCTAACTCCCATAGTGTTTCTTTTTTATCTTTTTTTTTTTTTTTAACATCTTTATTGGAGTATAATTGCTTTACAATGGTGTGTTAGTTTCTGCTTTATAACAAAGTGAATCAGTTATACATATACATATGTTCCCATATCTCTTCCCTCTTGCATCTCCCTCCCTCCCACCCTCCCAATGCCACCCCTCTAGGTGGTCACAAAGCACAGAGCTGATCTCCCTGTGCTATGTGGTTGCTTCCCACTAGTTATCTATTTTACATTTGGTAGTATATATATGTCCATGACACTCTCTAACCCTGTCACATCTTACCCCTTCCCCTCCCCATATCCTCAAGTCCATTCTCTAGTAGGTCTGTGTCTTTATTCCCATCTTGCCACTAGGTTCTTCATGACATTTTTTTTTTTTCCCTTAGATCCCATATACATGTGTTAGCATACTGTATTTGCTTTTCTCTTTCTGACTTACTTCACACTGTATAACAGACTCTAGATCCATCCACCTCACTACAAATACCTCCATTTCATTTCTTTTTATGGCTGAGTAATATTCCATTGTATATATGTGCCACATCTTCTTTATCCATTCATCCGATGATGGACACATAGGTTGCTTCCATGCCCTGGTTATTGTAAATAGAGCTGCAATGAACATTGTGGTACATGACTCTTTTTGAATTATGGTTTTCTCAGGGTATATGCCCAGTAGTGGGATTGCTGGGTCGTATGGTAGTTCTATTTTTAGTTTTTTAAGGAACCTCCATACTGTTCTCCATAGTGGTTGTATCAATTTACATTCCCACCAACAGTGCAAGAGTGTTCCCTTTTCTCCACACCCTCTCCAGCATTTATTGTTTCTAGATTTTTTGATGATGGCCATTCTGACCGGTGTGAAATGATATCTCATTGTAGTTTTGATTTGCATTTCTCTAATGATTAATGATGTTGAGCATTCTTTCATGTGTCTGTTGGCAATCTGTGTATCTTCTTTGGAGAAATGTCTATTTAGGTCTTCTGCCCATTTTTGGATTGGGTTGTTTGATTTTTTGTTATTGAGCTGCATGAGCTGTTTGTAAATCTTGGAGATTAATCCTTTGTCAGTTGGTTCATTTGCAAATATTTTCTCCCATTCTGAGGATTGTCTTTTGGTCTTGTTTATGGTTTCCTTTGCTGTGCAAAAGCTTTTAAGTTTCATTAGGTCCCATTTGTTTATTTGTGTTTTTATTTCCATTTCTCAAGGAGTTGGGTCAAAAAGGATCTTGCTGTGATTTATGTCATAGAGTGTTCTGCCTATGTTTTCCTCTAAGAGTTTGATAGTGTCTGGTCTTACACTTAGGTCTTTAATCCATTTTGAGTTTTTTTTTTTGTGTATGGTGTCAGGGAGTGTTCTAATTTCATACTATTACATGTACCTGTCCAATTTTCCCAGCACCACTTATTGAAGAGGCTGTCTTTTCTCCACTGTATATGCTTGCCTCCTTTATCAAAGATAAGGTGATCATATGTGTGTGGGTTTATCTCTGGGCTTTCTACCCTGTTCCATGGATCTATGTTTCTGTTTTTGTGCCAGTACCAAACTGTCTTGATTACTGTAGCTTTGTAATATAGTCTGAAGTCAGGGAGCCTGATTCCTCCAGCTCCATTTTTCGTTCTCAAGATTGCTTTGGCTATTCGGGGTCTTTTGTGTTTCCATACAAATTGTGAAATTTTTTGTTCTAGTTCTGTGAAAAATGCCAGTGGTAGTTTGACAGGGATTGCATTGAATCTGTAGATTGCTTTGGGTAGTAGAGTCATTTTCACAATGTTGATTCTTCCCATCCAAGAACATGGTATATCTCTCCATCCATTTGTATCATCTTTAATTTCTTTCATCAGTGTCCTATAATTTTCTGCATACAGGTCTTTTGTCTCCTTAGGTAGGTTTATTCCTAGGTATTTTATTCTTTTCGTTGCAAAGGTAAATGGGAGTGTTTTCTTAATTTCACTTTCAGATTTTTCATCATTAGTATATAGGAATGCAAGAGATTTCTGTGCATTAATTTTGTATCCTGCTACTTTACCAAATTCATTGATTAGCTCTAGAAGTTTTCTGGTAGCATCTTTAGGATTCTCTATGCATAGTATCATGTCATCTGCAAACAGTGACAGCTTTACTTCTTCTTTTCCGATTTGGATTCCTTTTATTTCTTTTTCTTCTCTGATTGCTGTGGCTAACACTTCCAAAACTATGTTGAATAATAGTGGTGAGAGTGGGCAACCTTGTCTTGTTCCTGATCTTAGTGGAAATGGTTTCAGTTTTTCACCATTGAGAACAATGTTGGCTGTGGGTTTGTCATATATGACCTTTATTATGCTGAGGTAAGTTCCCTCTATGCCTACTTTCTGCAGGGCTTTTATCATAAATGAGTGTTGAATTTTGTCGAAAGCTTTCTCTGCATCTATTGAGATGATCATATGGTTTTTCTCCTTCAATTTGTTAATATGATGTATCACGTTGATTGATTTGCATATATTGAAGAATCCTTGCATTCCTGGAATAAACCCCATTTGATCATGGTGTATGATCCTTTTAACATGCTGTTGGATTCTGTTTGCTAGTATTTTGTTGAAGATTTTTGCATCTATGTTCATCAGTGATATTGGCCTGTAGTTTTCTTTCTTTGTGACATCTTTGTCTGGTTTTGGTAACAGGGTGATGGTGGCCTCGTAGAATGAGTTTGGGAGTGTTCTTCCCTCTGCAATATTTTGGAAGAGTTTGAGAAGGATAGGTGTTAGTTCTTCTCTAAATGTTTGATAGAATTCGCCTGTGAAGCCATCTGGTCCTGGGATTTTGTTTGTTGGAAGATTTTTAATCACAGTTTCAATTTCAGTGCTTGTGATTGGTCTTTCATCTTTTCGATTTCTTCCTGGTTCAGTCTCGGCAGGTTGTGCATTTTTAAGAATCTGTCCATTTCTCCCAGGTCGTCCATTTTATTGGCATAGAGTTGCTTATAGTAATCTCTCATGATCTTTTGTATTTCTGCAGTGTCAGTGGTTACTTCTCCTTTTTCATTTCTAATTCTATTGATTTGAGTCTTCTCCCTTTTTCTCTTGATGAGTCTGGCTAATGGTTTATCAATTTTGTTTATCTTCTCAAAGAACCAGCTTTTAGTTTCATTGATCTTTGCTATTGTATCCTTCATTTCTTTTTCATTTATTTCTGATCTGATCTTTATGATTTCTTTCCTTCTGCTAGCTTTGCGGGTTTTTTTTTTGTTCTTCTTTCTCTAATTGCTTTAGGTGCAAGTTTAGGTTGTTTATTCGAGATGTTTCCTGTTTCTTGATGTAGGCTTGTATTGCTATAAACTTCTCTCTTAGAACTGCTTTTGCTGCATCCCATAGGTTTTGGGTCGTCGTGTCTCCATTGTCATTTGTTTCTAGGTATTTCTTGATTTCCCCTTTGATTTCTTCAGTGATCACTTCGTTATTAAGTAGTGTATTGTGTAGCCTCCATGTGTTTGTATTTTTTACAGATCTTTCCTGTAATTGATATCTAGTCTCATAGCATTGTGGTCAGAAAAGATACTTGATACGATTTCAATTGTCTTAAATTTACCAAGGCTTCATTTGTGACCCAAGATATGATCTATCCTGGTGAATGTTCCATGAGCACTTGAGAAAAATGTGTATTCTGTTGTTTTTGGGTGGAATGTCCTATAAATATCAATTAAGTCCATCTTGTTTAATGTATCATTTAAAGCTTGTGTTTCCTTATTTATTTTCATTTTGGATGATCTGTCCATTGGTGAAAGTGGGGTGTTAAAGTCCCCTACTATGGTTGTGTTACTGTCAATTTCCCCTTTTATGGCTGTTCGTGTTTGCCTTATGTATTGAGGTACTCCTATGTTGGGTGCATAAATATTTACAATTGTTATACATTCCTCTTGGATCGATCCCTTGATCATTATATAGTGTCCTTCTTTGTCTCTTGTAGTAGTCTTTATTTTAAAGTCTATTTCGTCTGATATGAGAATTGCTATTTCAGCTTTCTTTTGATTTCCATTTGCATGGCATATTTTTTTCCATCCCCTCACTTTCAGTCTGTATGTGTCCCTAGGTCTGACGTGGGTCTCTTGTAGACAGCATATATATGGGTCTTGTTTTTGTATCCATTCAGCCAGTCTGTGTCTTTTGGTGGGAGCATTTAATCCATTTACATTTAAGGTAATTATCAATATGTATGTTCCTATTCCCATTTTCTTAAATGTTTTGGGTTTGTTATTGTAGGTGTTTTCCTTCTCTTGTGTTTCTTGCCTAGAGACGTTCCTTTAGCATTTGTTGTAAAGCTGGTTTGGTGGTGCTGAACTCTCTCAGCTTTTGCTTGTCTGTAAAGGTTTTAATTTCTCCATCAAATCTGAATGAGATCCTTGCTGGGTAGAGTAACCTTGGTTGTAGGTTTTTCTCCTTCATGACTTTAAGTATATCCTGCCACTCCCTTCTGGCTTGCAGAGTTTCTGCTGACAGATCAGCTGTTAACCTTATGGGGATTCCCTTGTGTGTTATTTGTTGTTTTTCCCTTGCTGCTTTTAATATGTTTTCTTTATATTTAATTTTTTTATAGCTTGATTAATATGTGTCTTGGCATGTTTCTCCTTGGATTTATCCTGTATGGGACTCTCTGTACTTCCAGGACTTGATTAACTATTTCCTTTCCCATATTAGGGAAGTTTGCAACTAAAGTCTCTTCAAATATTTTCTCAGTCCCTTTCTTTTTCTCTTCTTCTTCTGGGACCCCTATAATTCGAATGTTGGTGCGTTTAATGTTGTCCCAGAGGTCTCTGAGACTGTCCTCAGTTCTTTTCATTCTTTTTTCTTTATTCTGCTGTGCAGTAGTTATTTCCACTATTTTATCTTCCAGGTCACTTACCCGTTCTTCTGCCTCAGTTATTCTGCTATTGATCCCGTCTAGAGTATTTTTTATTTCATTTATTGTGTTTTTCATCGTTGCTTGGTTCCTCTTTAGTTCTTCTACGTCCTTGTCAAATGTTTCTTGCATTTTGTCTATTCTATTTCCAAGATTTTGGATCATCTTTACTATCATTATTCTGAATTCTTTTTCAGGTAGACTGCCTATTTCCTCTTCATTTGTTAGGTCTGGTGTGTTTTGACCCTGCTCCTTCATCTGCTGTGTGTTTTTCTGTCTTCTCATTTTGCTTATCTTACTGTGTTTGGCGTCTCCTTTTCACAGGCTGCAGGTTCGTAGTTCCTTTTGTTTTTGGTATCTGTCACCAGTGGCTAAGGTTGGTTCAGTGGGTTGTGTAGGCTTTCTGGTGGAGGGGACTAGTGCCTGTGTTCTGGTGGATGAGGTTGGATCTTTTCTTTCTGGGTGGCACGTCCACGTCTGGTAGTGTGTTTTGGGGTGTCTGTGGCCTTATGATTTTAGGCAGCCTCTCTGCTAATGGATGGGGCTGTGCTCCTGTCTTGCTAGTTGTTTGGCATAGGGTGTCCAGCACTGTAGCTTGCTGGTCGTTGAGTGAAGCTGGGTGTTGATGTTGAGATGGAGATCTCTGAGACATTTTCGTCATTTGGTATTACGTGGAGCTGGGAGGTCTCTTGTTGACCAGTGTCCTGAAGTTGGCTCTCCCACCTCAGAGGCACAGCCCTGATGGCTGGCTGGAGCACCAAGAGCCTTTCATCCACACGGCTCAGACTAAAAGGGAGAAAAAATAGAAAGAAAGAAAGAAAGAGGATAAAATAAAATAAAATAAAGCTATTATAATAAAAAATAAGAAAAAAATTATTAAGAATAAATTTATTAAGAAAATTTTTTTTAATTATTAAAAATAGATTTATTTATATTTTATAATAAAAATTAAGAAAAAATTATTAAGAAAAAAATTTATTAAGAAAAAAATTTTTAATTTTTTAAAATAGAAAATATGAAAAAACTTATTAAGAAAATTTTTTTTTAATTTTCAAAAATAGAAAATAAGGAAAAAAATATTAAGAAAGATTTATTAAGAAAAAAAAATTTTTTCAGTTAAAAAAAAAAAAAAAAACGGACGGACTGAACCCTAGGACAAATGGTGAAAGCAAAGTTATACAGACAAAATCTCACCCAGAAGCATACACATATACAGTCACAGAAAAAGGAAAAGGGGAAAAATTAATATATCCTGCTCCCAAAGTCCACCTCCTGAATTTGGGATGATTCATTGTCTATTCAGGTATTCAGCAGATGCAGGCACATCAAGTTGTTTGTGACGCTTTAATCTGCTGCTCCTGAGGCTGCTGGGAGATATTTCCCTTTCTCTTCTTTGTTCGTACAGCTCCCGGGGTTCAGCTTTGGATTTGGACCCGCCTCTGCGTGTAGGTCACCTGAGGGCGTCTGTTCTTTGCTCACACAGGACGGGGTTAAATGAGCAGCTGCTTCAGGGGCTCTGGCTCACTCAGGCCGGGGGGAGAGAGGGGTATGGATGCGGGTGAGCCTGCGGTGGCAGAGGCCGCGTGATGTTGCACCAGCCTGAGGGGCGCCGTGTGTTCTCCTGGGGAAGTTGTCCCTGGATCACGCGACCCTGGCAGTGGCGGGCTGCACAGGCTCCCAGGAGGGGTGGTGTTTAAAGTGACCTGTGCCTGAACACAGGCTTCTTGGTGGCGGCAGCAGCAGCCTTAGTGTCTCATGCCCGTCTCTGGGGTCCACGCTGATAGCCGTGGCTTGCACCCGTCTCTGGAGCTCCTTTAAGGGGCGCTCTTAATCCCCTCTCCTCATGCACCACGAAACAAAGAGGCAAGAAAACTTCTCTTGCCTCTCCGGCAGTTCCAGACTTTTTCCTGGACTCCCTCCCGGCTAGCTGTGGCACACTAGCTCCCTTCAGACTGTGTTCACACCACCAACCCCAGTCCTCTCCCTGGGATCCGACCTCCAAAGCCTGAGCCTCAGGTCCCAGCCCCCGCCCGCCCCGGCAGGTGAGCAGACAAGCCTCTTGGGCTGGTGAGTGCTACTTGGCACCGATCCTCTGTGCGGGAATCTCTCCGCTTTGCCCTCCGCACCCCTGTGGCTGCTCTCTCCTCCAGGGCTCCGAAGCTTCCCCCCTCCGCCACCCGCAGTCTCCGCCCTTGAAGGGGCTTCCTAGTGTGTGGAAACCTTTCATCCTTCACAACTCCCTCCGACTGGTGCAGGTCCCATCCTTATTCTTTTGTCTCTGTTATTCCTTTTTTCTTTTGCCTTACCCAGATACGTGGGGAGTTTCTTGCCTTTTGGGAGGTCTGACGTCTTCTGCCAGCGTTCAGTGGGTGTTCTATAGGAGCAGTTCCACGTGTAGATGTATTTCTACTGTATCTGTGGGAAGGAAGGTGATCTCCACATCTTACTCTTCCGCCATCTTGCCCAGACCCCCCTCCCATAGTGTTTTGATTTTGCCTTCTCCTACACAAAACAGCTGTCGGACCACAATGCTATTGTCTCTAAGTCAATATCTAAGACTACTTCTGCATTTCCAACTCTATATGTTACTTTATTTGTTTACTGATCTCTACTAAGTATTGACTATTTCAAAGAATATTAATTTTTTGAAACTATAGCCAAATATACTAGAAGAAACAGATGAAACCACTGTATGTTGAATAATTGTTTTGTGCCACACAACTTGCTAGTTGTTTTCAGTGTCCATAAATTTGAAACTTATTCACACAAACACTTATCTGTAGAACAATGAGTAGAACCCTGATTAGTAGCCATACACACATAAGAAAAATACTATATGGTGACAAAAAAAGCAGAGTAAATGAATTTGACTCAAAATAGATTTCAGGGAGATACCCAGAAGCAACATAAAGGGACCAAAACTGTGTCTATTCTTCCATATTAAACAGTTCATTTTCCCTCCAGCAGTTTGTGTCTATTCTGCTTTCTTAAGTAGGCCTGAAATAAGATCTAATCTCGATGCCATCATAATTTTGAAGGCAGGGTACAGGATAGCCACTTAGAGAAACAAATAAATAAAATTCTATATTTTCAGTCTTCTTTTCTTACAATCAGCTAAAACATACCTAGTTAATTTTTCTTAGACATATTTTACTCCCTTTCAAAAGATACTTATATTGTGTTCCTCAGCTTTCAACACTATATCACCATCTGTGTAAATTTGACAGAGGTAGGTAATTTTATTCTTTTGTTCTTTTCATACTGTCTTAGTCTGCTCAGGCTGCCATAACATAATACCATACACTGGGTGGCATAAACAACAGAACTTTCTCACAGTCTAGAAGCTGGGAAGTCCAAGATCAAGATTGCAGCAGATTTGGTTTCTAGTGAGACCTCTCTTCCTAGCTTGTAGATGTCCACCTTCTTGCTATTTCTTCACATGGCTTTTCCTCATTCTGTGTGCAGAGAGAGAGAGAGAGACATCTCTCTCTTCTTCTTATAAACCACCAATCCTATCAGATTAGTACCCCACCCTTATGACCTCCTTCAGTCTTATTTACCTCCTAAAAGCCTGATCTCCAAATACAGCCGTATTAGGAATTAGAGCTTTAACATATGGATTTGGAGTGGGGAGTCACAATTCAGATATACAAATGTTTATCATTTCAGGTATTTATTTAAGAGTAATTTATGAATGTCTACTAAATGCAGGGAAAGTGGAAGTTACAGTGTTGTACACAATTAACTATAATATAGGCACTATATATAAGTCTATATATGCATTCATCAATTTATTCTTTCAGTAAACAGTTTCAGGAGCCTATTCTAGGCATATGAAACATAAAGCCCAAATATTGAGTGAATAACTTTAGTGCCTCAAATTTGGGGAAATTTTGATATGTTTCTATTGTCATATCAATTGATCAGTCACTAATAATTTTGATCACCTGCTCTATACTCAACGTTCTAGGATGTGTGTGGGGGAATGAAAATGGCAACATATAATATAGATTTTGATGTTAAAAGCATAATATGCTCATAAATCTTTTAACTGGGAATCATTGGGAGTTATCAGCAATCATTACTAACTATCTCAGTTGTCTATGGTTACAACAATGCTGTGCAATAATTAATCATGACATTTCCATGGCATATAGCAATAGACCAATTATTTTCACTTATGAGACTGTATGTCAGCTGGGCAGTTCTGCTGACTGAGTTGGGCTCAGAGGAGGCCATTCATGCATCTGTGATCAGCTGTCCCTCAGTTGTTCTGATCTCCTGATCTTGGGTGAGTTCTCTCACAGGTCTAGGCCTTCAGCTAGAAAATATTGGTCTGATTTGGTTCTACTTGATGCATCTCCTTGGGCAAGATAGCCAAGCTAGACCTCAGGATGAAAGCAGAAGAGGAAGAGAGAATGGAATCATGCAAGGCCTAATAACGATGAGTCTCAGAACTGGCACAGCATCATTTCCTTATAATCTATTATGTAAGACAAGTTACTAGACCAGTCCAAATCCCAGGGGTAAAGAAAAGAAATGTATCATTTGATGTGAAGAACTAAAAAATCATATTGCAAAGAGTGTAGATGCTGGGGTTGACTGACGAGCGGGTGAAGAATTGGGGCCATTTTTGCAATCAATCTAGCACACTAGCACACATAAAAATTGGGGAAAATATAAACAAATTGTTAATCACTTAATTTCATAGATAATCAGAGAAATTACCAAACGAATACACAAAGGTGCCCAAGTTAGTGGGTCACAGATACGAAAATAAACTAAGTCAAGAGAACTATTTACTATTTTAACTGTCTTATTATCAGGAATGAATGATTATATATATTCTCCCCCCTCCCCACCCATGCACATGCACACAGTTCCATGTTTCTTAGTATCTGCATACATTACTTAATTATCAGGTGTCTTATTAAGTATTTTATGACAAATATAGGATTTGCAATTAGATGTGGACTTTCTGTTTTCTTTCTCTTCTCAGTTGAAACCAAAGTTCCATTTCCTATTGTCACCACATTTTTCCAATCTACCATCATCTCTTGCCTGGATCTGCCACCTAACTGTGAGTACAATTCCCTATATTAGAGACAGGCAATCTTAAAGTCACGCACACATGTGCACACAATTAAAATACTGTCCACTACTTTTTAATACATACCACATTTAACATGGACTACCAGGCACTTCATGAGCTGATTTTTGGTTCATCTACTTAAAGGAGCCTTATTCACACTTTCCTCAGGACATTTGTAAGCCCTGTTCCTTCAGGATAACAAACACCTCCCACTTACTCTTCAGATTTTAGATAAATCTGTATTTCCTTAATTCTTTTGAATAGAATAGAATAGAATAGAAACCTTACTGTATGTTCACATAAATCCCCATTGTTATTAAACAACAGTTATCATAGTTTGCAATTATATTCTTGTGTGTTTTTTTATTAATTTTTGTTCATCCTCTCCCCCACAAATATACCTCATACTGTCAGCTTCATTAGAACAAATGAAAAATTTGTTTTGCTTAGCATTTATAGTCTGTAGTTATAAACTTAGTCTAGCTAGTGTCTAACACACAGTAAACACTCCAGAAACCTCACTGACTGGATAAATAAATTAGTGTATGTCAAAAAAATTTCTTTTAAAATCTGGGCTTTCAAAACCTGATCGTATGGTAGAATATTTAGGCTTATTAAATATTCACCAGTTCTGCAAATGTCTCAGCCCAGTTTTGTGAGTCACTGGATGAAAGAAAGTTGCCCTGGAGAGTGGTATTGGGCATTTCATAATTATGGTATAAATCTTGTTGTATTAAGCTTGAGGTTTATTTGTAACTTAATCATAGTCTATCCTATGTTGACAAATATAGATGTTAAGATATATAAAGTTATTAGCAAGCCTATTGATAGAGAAGTATGCATAAAATTTTATGTGCACTTTTTTGTATAGAAATACAATATTTAGGCATATTTTAGATTTTATTTAAAGTCTACTTAAGAATCACCCATCTTTAATGATTAAAGTCATAATAATTAAAGAAATACTTAGTGTATTTTTCTCTGATTTGAGTCAACAAACATCGCTGTGGTAAAGAATTATTACACTGTTCAGTTATTAAATCAATTTTACTACAATTATGTTCAGAAAAATAAACTCAATTAAAATCTATATCATCACTAAAACCTACATTGTTTTTCAAAAATCTATTCATGTAGCAGCTGTATTTTGACTTAAAAAAAAAAATGAATCAGTGTAAGCTCCAGATTTAACTTTCTCCAGACTTTACATGCTATGCTCTCTTTTAAATAGTCTGCCTATCAGGGCTTCATTCTTTGACTTAGGTTACTTACATATTATTTTATTCTCTATTGAGTAATTTCTTGTTTTCATTATCTAGTACTATGTTTTTTCCCTTATCGGACAAATTAACATCTCTTAATCAAGTGTATTTATAGAGAAGATCCCTTAAACGTCTCTTCTTTAGCTTTTGTGTATAGTACTTAGTATTTGGCACATAATCCATAACTAGGGAAGATTATTTCTTCCCATTCACAGCTTATCTTTTCCCCACATTGGTTACCATGCTTTTATATTATAAATAATGTTGTCTTCAACTGTATATTTGTGAAATTTTACAGAATTATTTACATTTATGACACTTGAAATTTCACTTCCCAACTTGAATCCTAGAACCTAGAATTTAATCTGTAACCCTATGGCTTGCTGTTCTCCCTTTAGTCAACATTAAACATGGTGATGGAGAGGCAGAAGTAGGGTGCAGCCTGTTCCAGATAAAGTTGCATGTTGAGTGCTTGGGTGGAAAGGGATATCTCTGAAGTTCCTCCCTGTGGAAGTTCTTCTCCAATATATTAAAACACAGTGTTTTATCCAACTTGGGAAGGGAAGACTTTGAATTTGGTTCCTTAACGTTTTATAATAATGTGCTCAACATGTCAAGAGATTCTTTTTCTAAAGTTAAATTCTTTTTTATAATAAAGTCAAACTTTTATTAATAAAAACATAATAACTTCATAGGAATTATTTGAAATGTGTTTTTAAAATGTGATTTTATGACTGATTATAGATGACACTATAAATGAGCTGCCTGAGATTTTAATCCAACATTCAAACACAAGATTCTAAGCATTCTGATGTTTACACATGATTAGCCCTGTGTTACAGTCAGTCATATTGAAATTAAATGAATGTAAAAAAAGGAATATGAATAATGAAATGTTAAAAAGTGCACTCCACAAATAACAATTTATAATGACGTGTAAAGAATAGCTATTTAAAGTGAGAATTTAGTTGTAGTTCTCTTGTACACTCATGCCAAATTTCAATATTTAAAAAAGAAAGAGGAGATTTAAATAATTACCCAACCCCCAAAAAGAGTTCTTATATAATTTTATACTGTTTTTATCAGATAAAGTAAAAAAGAAAAACCTTATACAAGAATTTCTATCTTTAAAAAAGATATGCTACACCTTAAACATGTACATACCCATAATTAAGATTTGAGTTCAGGGCTTCCCTGGTGGAGCAGTGGTTAAGAATCTGACTGCCAATACAAGGGACACGGGTTTGAGCCCTGGCCCGAGAAGATCCCACATGCCATGGAGCAACTAAGCCCATGTGCCACAACTACTAAGCCTGAGCTCTAGAGTCCACAAGCCACAACTACTGAGCCCATGTGCCACAACTACAGAAGCCTGCACGCCTAGACCCCGTGCTCTGCAGCAAGAGAAGCCACAAAAAAGAGAAGCCTGCACACCACAATGAAGAGTAGCCCCTGCTCACTGCAATAAGAGAAAGCTTGAGCACAGCAGCGAAGACCCAACACAGCCGAAAATAAATAAATAAATAAATAAATAAATTTATTTATTTAAAAAAAAAAGATTTGAGTTCAAAAGAAAGCTAAAACTTCCAATGTTTATCTATTGCTTCTTTTGCTCTCTTTATACAAAACTAAGCTAGAAATCAAAATAAACAAAATAAATAAAATCTAAATATTTTTGGAGTTTTCCCTTTTTTCCACAAAAGGAAATTGTCCTGTAAGAGATTTCTATACATTTCTCTGTGTGATCAGCCTGAGGAACTTCTAATAATATGGGGGTGATGGGAATGGCAGTCTGACAATGAAAATAATGCTAATGAATATTTGAAGCTTTTTTTATGGTCCCACTCAGTATCAGTATTGTATTGTCCCATGATCTTTATACTGTCATTAAGTTATTGCAAGCTTGCTTTGTTTCCAATTTGCCTTCACCCACAGCATGACTGACATATATATGTATATATATAAAATATCATATCACATATTGTATATCTTAAGCTTAGCAAATTTGAAACATTTTGCCAACATCTTACAAGAATTATATTTTTATAAGATATTACTAAAAAAGATAGATAATCAAAAGTTTATTTTGCCAAAATACAAATGTGTTATTTGACCTTTAACCTTTGCTTTTTAATGTCAACCTATAAACTTTGGCTTTCTTTGAAAATCTTTTATGAAGTGTTTTTCACATTTCTTTGAATTCTTTGTTCATTCTGTACAACTAAGGAAACAGTTTCTTTATTACAATCACTTCAGAAAACACTGATTAATTGCTGTCCACAAGACCTTTTGCTAGGAAATGCGATTTTATAAAAAACAAGCTTCTATTCTCAAAGAGTTTATAATCTGTAAGGGTGATATACTCACACTATTTTCAAGATAGGGATAGAGACAGGTAAAGATCTGGAACACAAACGTGGATATGGATATTATAGGTGTAGGTGTGGATATATAAGTGAAAACCAGAGCATCTCAGATAGTTAGCTGCAAAAGCAATCATCACTGGAGATTCCAAAAAGAGAAATTAGTATTGGCTTCATGAAATAAGTGACCTTTAGCAACAGATGTAGTCATTTGAAGAGACAAATGAAGAATTTAGACAAACTTTATAAAATATTTTCATACTTTATCAGTTTTTATAGTTTCCCAAGCAATAGCTAATATTTTACCTGCAGAACTCTTTCTTCCTCTGATTGTTAAGAAGACTGTCTAGAAATAAATATTGTCTCTCTAAAATATTGACATAACATTGGTTTATAACATTATATGTTTCATGTGTATAACTTTATATTTTGACTTCTGTATACACTAAAGTGTGCTCCATCACCAAAAGTTTAGTCTTCCATCTGTCACCATACAGTTGGCCCTCTTTACCCATTTTCTCTTCCCCTCTTCCCTCTGGTAACCACTAATATGATCTCTGTATCTATGTTTGTTTTGTTCATTTTTTTTAAAATATTCCACGTACGAGTGAAATCATACAGTATTTGTCTTTTCCGTCTGATTTCTTTCCCTTAGTGTAATACCCTCAAAGTCCATCCATGTTGTTGCAAATGGCAGGGTTTATTCTTTCTTATGGGTGAGTAGTACTTCATTGTTTGTATATACTACATCTTCTTTACCCATTCATCCATCAATAGGTTGTTTCCATATTCCAGATATTGTAAATAATGCTGTGATGAACTTTGGGGTACATATATTTTTTTTTCAAATGTTTTTATATTTTTCACACAAATACCCAGAAGAGGAATATTTGGGTAATATGGTAGTTCTATTCTTAATTTATTGAGGAAATCGCTATACTGTTTTTCATAGTGGCTGTAACAATTTACATTCCCACCAAAGTGTATCTTTTCTCCACATCCTCAATAACACATTATTTCTTGACTTTATGATAATAGTCATTTTAAAGAACATGAGGTAATATCTCATTTTGGTTTTGATTTATATTTCTCTAATAATTAGTGATGATGTTGAATAGCTTTTTATGTGCCTGTTGGCTATATTTTTGTCTTCTTTGGAAAAATATCTATCCAGATCCTCTGTTCATTTTTCAATCAGGCTGTTTTCTGTTGTTGTTGCATTGCATGAGTTCTTATATATTTTGGATATGAACCCCTTATCAAATATAGGATTTGCAAATATTTTCTCCCATTCAATCAATTGTCTTTTCACTTTGTTGATGGTTTCATTTTTGTGCAGAAACTTTTTATTTTGATGTAGTCCCATTTGTTTATTTTTACTTTTATTTCCCTTGCCTGAGGAGACATACCCAGGAAGATATTGATAAGACCAATGTCAAAGTGCATACTGCCTATATTTTATTCTAGGAGTTTTAGTTTCAGGTCTTACATTCAAGGCTTTAACCCATTTTGAGTTAATTTTTGTGTATGATGTGAGATAGTGGTCTAGTTTCATTCTTTTGCATGTGGTTGCTCAGTTTTCCCAACACCATTTATTAAAGTGACTATCCTTTATCCATTGTATGTTCTTTGCTACTTTGTTGTAAATTAATTATCTGTATATATGTGGGTTTATTTCTGAGCTCTCAATTCTCTTCCATAGATCTATGTGTCTGTTTTTCTGCCACTACCATGCTGTTTTGATTACTATAGTTTTAGTAGTATAGTTTGAAATCAGGGAGCATGATACCTTTAGCCTTGTTCTTTCCATAAGATTGTTTTGGTTTTTCAGGATCTTTTGTGGTTACATACAAATTTTAGAATTTTTTTGTTTTACTTCAATAAAAAATGTCATTGGGATTTTGATAGGGATTGCATTGAATCTGTAGATTGCTTTAGTTAATACAGACATTTTAACAATGTTGAGTTCTTTCAATCCATGGGACAGAGTAACTTTCCATTTCTTTCTGTCTTTGATTTTTTTCAACATGTCTTATAGTTTTTAGTGTACAGGGCTTTAACCTCCTTTGTTAAATTTATTCTTAGGTATTTTATACTTTTAGTTGCAATTGTAAATGGAATTGTTATCTTAATTTCTCTTTCTACTAATTTGCTGGTAGTGTATAGAAACACAACAGATTTTTTAATATTTATTTTGTACTGTGCAAATTTACTATATTCATGTTTTATTTCTAATAGGTTTTTTCTCATGGAGTCTTTAGGGTTTTTTAAAATCATATTATCTGCAAAGAGTGACAGATTTACTTTTTCCTTTCCATTTTGGATGCATTTTTCTTGCCTAATTGTTCTGGCTACGACTTCCAATACTATGTTGAATAAGAGTGACAAGAGTGGGCATTCTTTTCTTATTATTGATCTTAGAGGAATAGCTTTCAATTTTTCACCATTAAGTATGATATGGCTGTAGGTTTGTCATATATCACCTTTATTATGTTGAGGCACATCTCTTCTATACTCACTTTATTGAGAGGTTTTATATAAATAGGTGTTGAATCTTATCAAATAATTTTTCTGAATCTACTGAAGTGAAAATATGATTCATATCCTTCATTTTGTTAATGTAGTGTATCATGTTGATTGATTTGTGGATGTTGAACCATCCTTGAATCCCTGGAATAAATCCCACTTGATCATGGTGTATGATCCTTCTAATGTATTGTTGTATTCAGTTTGCTAATATTTTGTTGAGGATTTTTGCATCTTTGTTCATCAGTGATATTAGACTGTAATTTTTTGTGTTTGTGTTGCCTTTGTCTGGTTTTGGTATCAGGGTGATGTAGGCCTCTTAAAATGAATTAGGACACTTTCCTTCTCTTCATTTTTTGTAACATTTTGATAAGGCTAGGCATTAAAATTATTGTGTGTTTGGTAGAATTGATCTGTGAAGCTGTCTCATCCTGAACTTTTGTTTTTGGGGAGTTTTTGGTTACTGTTTCAATATCTGTACTAGTGATTGCTCTATTCAGATTTTCTATTTGTTCATGATTCAGTCTTGGAAGGTTGTACAATTCTAAGAATTTGTCCATTTCTTCTAGGTTGTCCAATTTTTTGGCATATGTAAGTTCATAATATTCTCTTATAATCCTTTGTATTTCTTTGGTACACATTGTTATTTCTCCTCTTTTGTTTATGATTGTATTTGAGCCTTCCCTCTTTTTTCTTAGTGAGTCAAGCTAAAAGTTTGTTCATTTTATCTTTTCAAGGAATCAGCTCTTAGTTTCATTGATCTTTTCTATTGTCTTTTTAGTCTCTATTTCATTTGTTACTGCTCTGATCTTTATTATTTATTTTCTTTTACTAATGTTGGGCTTCATTTGTTCTTCCTTTTCTAATTCCTTTAGTTGTAAGGTTAAATTGTTTATTTGAGATTTTTCTTGTTTCTTGAGGTAGGCCTGTACTGCTATAATCTTCCCTCTTAATATCACTTTTGCTGTATCCCATAAATTTCAGTATGTTTTACCTTTATTTTCATTTGATTTCAGGTATTTTTGATTTATCCTCTGATTTCTTTATTTACTCAATAGTTGTTCAGTAGCATATTGTTCAGTCTCCACATATTTGTGATTTTTCCATCTTTCTACTTGTAGTTTATTTCTAGTTTCAGACCACTGTAACTGGAAAAAGATGTTTATGATTTCAGTCTTCTTAAATTTATTGAGACTTGTTTTGTGTCCCAACATATGGTCTATACTTGAGAAAGTTCCATGTGCACTTGAGAGGAATGTGTATTCTGCTGCATATGGATGGAATATTCAGTACATTCTATTAAATCCATCTGGTCTAAATGTTTCATTTAAGGTTGCAGTCTCCTTGTTGACTTTCTGTCTGCATGATCTATCCATGATGTAAGTAGGGTGTTAAAGTCCCCAACTTCTATTGTGTTGCTGTCAATTTCTTCCTTTTTTAATAATTTTAAATATTTTTACTAATTGCTTTATATATTTTGATGTATATTATAACTGTTATGTTTTCGTGATGAATTGTCCCTTTTATCATTACATAATGCCCCTCTTCTTCTCTTATTACCTATTTTGTCTCACATGAGTATGGCTACACCTTCTTTCTTTTGGCTGCCATTTGCTTGGAGTATCATTACCTTCCATCCCTTTACATTGAGCCTATGTTTGTCTTTAGAGCTGAGATGAGTCTCCTGAAGGCAGTGTCTTCAAGACCTGCATCTTGCTCTTTAATCATATGACAACTCTGTGTATCTTGCTGGTAAATTCAATTCATTTCCATATAGGGTAGTTATTAATAAGTGAGGACTTAGTACTGCCATTTTGTTTTTGATTTCTAGTGGCTCTACATCTACACTTATTCCTGTGTTTCTGTCTGCCATTTAGTTTGGTGGTTTTCTATGATTTTCTCAGTTTCCTCTTTTTTAATGTTTCATGTCTCTGCTCTAGATTTATGTTTTGTAATTACCATGAGGTTTGTATAAAATGTCTCGTAGAAAAATAATCCTTTTTTCTTCTCATAACATCTTATCTTTATTTGCCTATACAAGTTCTGTCCTTCCTTTATCTCTTTCTCTTTTATATTTTGTTTTCTCAAATGATCTCTTCATATGTGGTGAGGTGGGTTTTTTTTGTTTGTTTGTTTTGTTTTTTACCAAATTGAAGTAGCTATAGTTGTTCTATATTTTCCCCCTTTAACCTTTATGCTATAGTTGTTTAACAATCTATTCTGATATAGAGTTACAATTTTCTCACTCTCTCTATTTATCACTATAATAAAAGTTTTGTGTATTTCTGCCTTTTCATTTCAGGTGGAAGAACTTCTTTCTACATTTCTTATAAGGCATATCAAGTTCTGCTGAAATGCCTCAGCCATTGTGTGTCTTGGAAAGTCCATATTTTCCCTTCATATCTGAAGGATAATTTTGCTGGATAGAGTATTGTTGGATGACTGTTTTTAATTTTCAATATTTTGAGTATGTTAGTCCACTCTCTTAGCCTGAGGAGCTTCTGCTGAGAATTTGCTGATAGCCTAATGGAGACTCCTTTGTAGCTTACTGTCCTTTTTATCTTGGTTGACTTTAAAATTCTGTATTTGTAATTGAATTTTGACAGTTGTAATGTCATGTTCTTGAAGAAGGTCTTTTTGCATTTTGATAATTAGGTGTTCTCTTAGATATCCATCTTAGCTATCTCTTAGATATTCTTGGACATCCAATTCCTTCCCCAGGTTTGGGAAGTTCTGAGATATTATTTCATTAAATATTCTGCTCCCGTCTCCTTCTCTTCTCCTTTACTTTATGTTATCCATTCTAATGTGGTTGAATAGTTCTCACAGAATTTCTTTGTTTTTTAAGATTCTCTCTCTCATTTTCTACTTGTATCCTTTCCAGATTTCTCTCTTTGAGCTCACTAAGTCTTTATTACATATGGTCTTCTCTATTTCCAATGCTTTCTAATACCTCAGTTATTGAGTTCTGCAGCTCCAGAATTTCTGCTTGGTTCTTTTCTAGAGTTTTAATCTCTTTGGTAAAGTATTCTTTCTTCTCATTAATTTTATTCCTGAGATCATTGAACTGCATTTCTAAGTTTTCTTTTAGCTCACTGATTTTCCTCATGACAGATATTTTGAATGTTGTGTCAGTTTTTTGCAATGTTCCAAGACTTTAAGTTTGGTTTCTGGAAAACAGTCATTTTCTTTTTGTGATACCATGTTACTGCAGTTTTTCATGGTACATGCTTGATGAGTTGTTCCTCTGGTGGCACATTTGAAGTAGTGAACACCTTTCTTCTTTAAGTAAAGCTTTTTTACTTGATTCTAACAATTCAACAGAATGGTAATTAGAGGTCTTTCTTTTGTTTTTCAGTAGGTGGTGGTATAGTACAAGTTTTTGGCTTCTCTTTCTTGAGCTGTGTCTTGGCTATATTTGAGGATTGGCACTTTCAATCCTCCAAGGGCTCTGCTGAAGGTATCATCCAGTGCCATCATTGTCCCTGTTTGTGATTCTAGGGTTGCTGGTGCCAGTGTTACTGATTGCATTGCTGACAGCAACACCAGGATGGCAAGTGCCTCTGCCACAGTTAAGTTTGCCTGGGTCACAGGCACCACTGCCATGGGGGATGTGGAAGGTCATGGGGAGCTGGAGGCATAGGCACCTCCACCATGCTCGGGGTGTTGGATTCCTGGGTGCCACCATTGCAGACAAACTTATGGTTACCAAAGGGGAAAGGGGTGGAGGGATAAATCAGGAGTTTGGAATTAAAATATACATACTACTATATATAAAATAGATACACAACAAGGACCTACTGTATAGCACAGGGAACTCTATTCAATACTCTGTAATGGCCTATATGGGAAAAGAACCTAAAAAAGAGTGGTTATATGTATATGTATAACTGATTCACTTTGCTGTACACCTGAAACTAAGATAACATTGTAAATCAACTATACTCCAACAAAATAATAAAAAAAAAAAAATTACAGGGAGGTAAAACTACTATATAAAACTAAAACAAAAACAAACCTAAAACTAATAATAGAGTTGCCATATGATCCAACAATCTCATTCCAGGGCAGGTATCCAGACAAAACTATAATTAAAACAATACATGCACCCCTCTGTTCATAGCAGCACTATTTACAAGAGCCAAGACATGGAAGTAGCCTAACTGTCCATCAACAGATGAATGGATAAAGAAGACGATATATATATATATATATATATATATATATATATATCATCATGGATATATATATTGTGTGTATATATATACACAATAGAATATTAGCCATAAAAAAGAATGAAATAATACCATTTGCAGCAATATGGATGGACCTAGAGATTATCATACTAAGCAAAGTAAGTCAGAAAAAGAAAGACAAATACCACATGATATCATTTTTATGTAGTATCTAAAATACAGCATACATGAACATATCAATGAAATAGAAACAGACTCACAGATATTGAGAACAGACTTGTGGTTGCCAAGGGGGTGGAGGGCTGGGGGAGGGAAGGATTGGGAGTTTAGAATTAGCACATCAAAACTATTGTATATAGAATGGATAAACAAAAAGGTGCTACTGTATAGCACAGAGAACTATAGTCCATATCCTATGATAAAGCATAATGGAAAAGAGTATGAAAAAGAATATATATATATATATATATATATATATATATATATATATATATATAACTGAATCACCTTGATGTACAGCAGAAATTAACACATTGTAAATCAACTATACTTTAATAAAAGTTAAAAAATTAAAAAAATAAAAACATAAAAATAACATACTGTCTATAATTTGAAGCATAGAGAGGCAATTAAATTTTAATGTCATAGTTTTTTTCTTATTCTGGTCTTCAGAGTGTTGAGGTTTTTTTTAAGTGGTTGAGAATTCCCAGCCTAGTCCTAATAAAAAAAAAACATAAAAATAAAATAGAATTAAAAAAATAGCAATAACAATAAAATAAAAATTAGTTATAAATTAAGTTAGTTATAACCTTTTTAATAATCTTGCTATGTGCCAGACACCCAGTTAAATACTTTACATGCATTATCATATTTAATTTTATGTCAGTGCAATGAGGAGACATGTACTACTATTATCATATCCAGTTTAGAGATAAGAATAATCAAAATTTATATCTTAAAGCCAAAATGTTATTCTCTGTAAATCAGGGCTCCCCAACCCCTGGCCTGTTAGGAACCAGGCCGCACAACAGGAGGTGAGTGGCCGGCAAGCAAACAAAGTTCCAAGTTACATCTGCTGTTCCTCCATTGCTCACATTACTGCCTGAACCAACCCCCCACCACACCCCCCATCCGTGGAAACATTGTCTTCCATGAAACCTGTCCCTGGTTCCAAAAAGTTTGGGGACTGCTAATATAAATTATCCATTTCATTGCCCCCCATCATAATGCCATGTTATTAGACCTTTATTATATTGAAGTTTACAGTTTTACTTACTTATAACTCTTGGAATTTTTTTTCTTAGTTTCTTTGCTGATTAGAAGCAAAAAAATTTTCTGTTGTGCTAAGTTTTGTCTTTTTTTTTATTTAAAAAAAAGTTTAGTCTTTAAAATAAGCTTTCAATTAAGCAAAGATGTGTGTGTGTGTGTGTGTTTTCTTTTTTGTCAAATTACAATCTTACCTTGTTCTTCAGTTACTGTTTTTACAAACCTATTATTATAACATTAATATACCTGTACCACAGGAAGTGTATTGCAGAGTTGCAGAAAGGTGCAATTTGTTGAGACTCTTAGTGTCAAATGACATTTTATGGGATTAAAAAAAAAAAATTCTTATGAAAATTAGCTATTTTCTATGTAGTTCCCAAATTATTCCAACAAAATTGTTCTAATTTTATTACATTTAACTTAGGAATAATGTTTGAAGATGGCCATAATTTAGTGTCATGTAATAAATGTCTTTGATAACTTCACTTCCAGACATATTTTTATGGATGCTAAATGATATTTTGCTTCTTTGCTTCCTTAAGTGTGAGCTCTAGCGGTCTCAAACCAGGTTAAGCTTTCCTGAAATGGCTCTGTGTTACAAATAATCAGAATAAAGTGGGCTCAGAATAGCTCTTTCAACATGAAAGTATTGCCTCTTGAGAATTTTTCATTTTGTTTTGGAAATTTTCCTTTCCTGTCTCCTAAATGCTTTGTTTGAGTCAAGATCTGAGGCATATATGCAGTTGAATTTTAATAGGTTGGGAAAATATCATCCCTAACACTATATTTCAACATAATGACAACATCATCCCGTGAATATTGCTTCTAGTCAGAAGTCCTGGAGACAGATAGCAAGTATTAAAGTAGTGACAATTACTGCCTCAAGTTACTCCTACATATGTTTGAAGAGTCTTTGCTATTTTTCTACCTCAAATTATAGCTCTTAAAAATCATAGAAAAACATTACTTATTAAAATTCTAAACATAAAAGGATAGAAGTTTTTATATCTGTTAAGTTTGTCTTAATACCCTCAGGGATTTATTTACAATAATCTAAGGTTATCTAGGCTCATATAGAAAAGTTTCCAATCTTGACTGATGGCTATAATATACTGTAGAAATCTTAAACAATAAAGAGTCCTAAGTCTTAGTAGCTCAGAAGTAAAGTCCAAAAGAGTAAGCTTTTCAAAATGTTTCAGAGAAAGTAATTCCACTTATGGTAATGGCAGAATAACATGTAACAGACTTACCCTCCTGCAGATAAAAAATAAAAAGTCGAGACAAAATATTTTTAATAACATCACTTTTTGAATGTATAAGTCTAACCCTGGAACAGATTAACAAATTGGATGCAATTTGCAATTATGTAACTTTTTGCCTGGGTGGGGGCACTCTTTAGTGGGCCTTCCCACAAGTGTTGAAAAACAATCAGAAAACTATAATCTTATTGAATTGAGGAGTCAGAGTGTGGGCTTTTGTGGGTTCCAGAGATAGCTGGAAAGTGAGATAGAAAATTCCAGAAAGAAAGAGTTATTGAGAAGCACAAAATTTGCATATAAACTCTACCTGCATTCTTGTCTGAGCTTTCCATATGCTTTGAGGAGGCTCCAGTATACTCAGCAGAAAGTAATGGCTGGAAGACTAAAACAACAAAGTGGAGAATTTAGCTGCTGACTACCACAGGTAGGGCCAGATAGAGAGTGAGTTCAGCCAATTTATCTGCATGACATTCTTCAGAGGAAGATAACAGAATCCAGATCTGTATCCAGATTGTCCATAATGTCCAAGATATAATCTCCCTATGAAGAACTGTCTGGACCTTGATAGTTTTACTGGTAATTCTATTAGATGTTAGAAAAAAATAAATAAATAAAGCCAACCTTACACAAATTCTTTTCAAAACAAAGAATAAAGAAAAAATCGTTAATTTCTTTATGAAGCCAGTATAATCTAGAAATTAAAACAAGGAGAAGATATTGAAGAAGAAAATTTTAACTTTTATTGCTGATAAACGTGGTTAAAAATATTAATAACAAAAAACACTCTTTAGGGGGAGCAGGGGAATAGCAGAAGACCTGGTCTCATCCCCTTATAAAGATACTAATGACAAACGTACCGGCAGACACACTTATGCTATTTGCTTGGAGAAGAGTTCTTGACGATGGAATGTTTTTAACAGGATATAACTGATCTAGGATTTAATCTAACATACAAAAACAAAAAAAAAATGCAGCATTGGGGGAAAAATCAGTTATCTGTATCAGTTGGATATTCTAAAACAAAATAATTTAATTATTTTTTTCCTAGGTGTTTCCAATTAATACTTAAGTTTAGAAACAACTGTAATCTTAGGAGATTACTTCTACCTATTTTGCTAGTTGGCCCAGAAGGGCAGAAAGAGGATTCCAATTATTCTTAGGCATTGACTACAGAGACTAATCAGAAAATGACAAGACAGTTGTTTACACCAAAGTCTTTCATTATGCCAGCTGCTAATATTTCTCTACACTATTGGAGCAGAGGTCACCACTAACAAGAAATTTCTCTTTCTCCTTAGCTGCTCCAACCACTTGTTGTCATTTTTCACTTACTAATGAGCATATAAAATACCCGGCATTTTTACTATTTTATAATGTGTCAGATGTACCTAACAGTTAAACAAAATTCCTTCTAAGATATAAAATTAAGTTACAGTTCAAAATATTTAGTCATTACTTTATTAATTATGTCATAAATGCACTTACAATTTTACCCAGTGCTTCCATGACAAATCATTATATTGAAAACAAACATTAATTTGTTTTTGATTATCTCACTTTAAAAAAGGTAAGTTGCAACACGAGGGTTTATCGTCATAATAAAGTTAACATTTTTAAATTCTCATTATTTGCCAGTCATTATGGAAAAGGTTTACATACGTTATCTCAGTTAGTCTTCAAAACTGCACTATAACTAAACATTTTATTATCACTTTTCTCAGCAAGGCAGAAATAATGTGAATTCTTCAGGTGATTCTGAAATACCCTGATTTCTAAGTTTGTGAACCATTACCTTAGACAAATTACTTCAAATTTTCACGTGATTAATGCTTCTCAGGTGAAAATATAGATCCATTTATTTTGAAAACACCACATGTGACTTATATAGACATCAGAGTTATAGTATCATGCACTTAAATTGGATTTCAGAGAAATTAACTTGAAAGCTTATGATGAGTTCTACATTGATCTGATAGACTCAATTACTTTGGGTCTTATATTTGCTCACATTTTCATCAATTATATAATAATGGGTAACACTTTACTATTGAGTTATCACATGACACTGAGTTTTTGTGAAAGCAAAATCAGTCCACTTTGGAGTTCATTGTGATAAGTAGTGTTAATTGCCTTGGACAAATCAATCCTATAGCACATTGGTCACTTCATATTCGTGAGCCAATCAAAACAAAAGCAGAATTAACAGTCATGCTGCTAAAGAAGTAGCAGCATGACTCAGACACGACATGGAAAGAAAGCCCTGGGAAGAATTCTTCCAATGAGCAAGACATTTTAAGATAATCCGCCAAAGTATTAAGCCATGTCCATTTCATCAGGGGTGAAGTAGATGGAAAGAATTAGGAAACAAAAATCTTATCTGATATCTGAGTTGATTTATAATGTTCCCATGCCACTCTCAGAATCTAGAGATACTGAGGACTGATAACTAATGGATCTGATCCAACTAGCAGCCCCCAGATAATAAAGTCCCTCCATATCTAGGAGTCTAGTGACATGGAAAGGCCAAAAAAGGGGGAGGGGGTCTCTTGATTGAATACCTCTATAAATTGATGTTATTTTTTCAGTTCCTTGGGAAGCTTTCAAAATTATACACTAAAGCCACATATAAAGGGAAAATATAGATTGTGTAGATATATAGAGGACTTTTGTAAACTGTTAATAATGCTCAAGCACATGTGTTGGTGAACTAAGACCAGTGGATAAACAGGTCTACTGCCTGGTTTTGTATATAAAGTTTTATTGGAACACAATCACATTCATTCTTCACGTATTGTTTGTGAATGCTTTCATGCTACCCAGACAAAGCTGGGTAGTTACAGCAGAGACCATGTGGACTTTTTATTATGTGGTACCTTACAAAAAGGTTTTCTGACCCCTGCATTCAACAGACTATATCAATGTTTAAGGACTGAATAATGTTGGAGAGAAAGCTTCTCCCCAATTCTCATTTTGTTATGCAGTGACCTTTAAAAGACCTCTTGACCCACACATTACTCATTTTCCCCATGGTGAAAGAATAAGTTATCTGGCTGGTAGATGATATTCATTGGCTTATGTTGCTGCATTGGATGGAGCTAATCCACTAAGAGGCTATAAATCATAGGACTTCAGTCTTTCTCTTTTTTTAAGAGGTTTTTAAATTATTCTAAGCACTAGACTTGTGAATGCATAATTCTGGATAAGTTTATCTGCTCTGCAGACCCTCATTTTCCTGAGGCACTCTCTCACAAATTTTACTGGAGGCGTGGGAAGTATCTGCAAACCTATTTGGTTCTTATTCCCAAGAAAAGTTCTAGACCAACTTTATCAGAAATAAAAGTGATATACTGATTTCTATCTGCGGGAATTCTGTATCACTTATTGTTTTCAGAGTTGTGAGTGGATGAAGGGCACAATTTATGATTCTAAGAGCACCAATCTATCAAATGTCACATGTTGGTGTTAACCAAATTGCTTACATTCTCGTGGGATAATCAACAAGTTAACATATAGTTAAAATATTCAGAAGTATGTAATACTAAAATACATACTATGGAATCAGAAAGAACAAAAGAAGATAATTTAAAAATTACTTAGAAGGGTATGAGCATTGAATGTGACTAAGAATATATTTCAGAGGTAGGGCATATTCTGTGTGTTGTGCAAATAGAGTAGAAAGAAATGTGTCAGGATTCCAGATAAAGTAAATTGAGAGGAAAATATGCAACTATGAAAGAATGTGGTTCATTTGAGAAGTACATTATTTAGTTTGGTGTATCTAGAGTATAGAATGAAACTGAGGAAGAGGATCAGAATAGACTGGAATGTTAAACATGAGCAAAAGCATGAAGTCCTAAAAGAATAGCACACAGTCATTGTTTTGTTATGCAGATATATTGAATTCCTTTTCCTCCGGAAAAACTGTTCCTCTTACCCTTTCAATTCTTGTAATTTAGTGTAATTCAAATCGACCTTCATTACCATCTCAGTGATGTTTGCGACTTTGTGACTTTGACCCCATACTCCTGAGCACAGCACTTGATTCAGAGTATGGTCAGGTGATTAGATTAGAGTCAATGAGGCAAAAATGAACATTTTTTTTTCTGAGAGTTTGGTGAAAATAGACACTTACTAATCATGGGTCTTGATCTTGGAAATTTATAATTATTAGAGCTAATTGTAGCTTTTTTGAAACCACCAAGGAAAGGCTTCTCTGAGAATTGAACTAGCACAAGAGAGGCTGGACGGTTAAATTAAAAAAAATCTCTTGACAGAATTTAATCTCTGGGTCAAGTTGTACGTGAAATCAATTCTACTTCTATAGCTTTGTGCACCAATAAATTCCGTTTTTATTTAAGACGGTTTGTGTCAGATTATGTGCAACAGTATGTGGTCAGATTTATTTGGGGCATTTAACATAGCTCTCCAAGCAATCGGGAAGGTGAACTAAATGAAAAGACTGCAAATATAAATATGCTTTGAGTTATTACTTTATGTCATAGAAAGGTAAGTCTGAAAATAGTAAAATATTGTATAAGTGCAAGAATTACACATTTTACTCTCCTGGTCAAAATTCCTTAATGGCTGTAGTAGGCAGAATAATGGTTCTCCAAGATTGTCCATATTCTAATCTGTGGGATATTTTAATATATTACTTTACATGGCAAAAATAACCTTGTAGATGTGATTACATTATGGAAATAGAGATGAGGAGTTATTCTACATTATCCCAGTGCTCCCAGTCTAATTACATGGGTCCCTAAACATGAAGAAAATTTTCTGGTTATAGTGAGAGAGAAAGGCGACTCTGGAAGAAAGGTCAGAGAGGTGTGGCATTGCTGATTTTGAAGACAGACGATGGAAGCTATAAACCAAGGAATATGAGTCACCTCTTGAATTTGGAAAAGGCCGATAAACATATTCTTTATTAAAGCATACAGAAAGGAACATAGCCCTGTTAATACCTTGATTGTAGCCAGGAGAGACCCCTCTTGAACTTCTAACCTCCAGAACTGTAGGCAATTCATTTGTGTTGTTTTAAACCACAGTTTGTGGTAATTTTTTATAGTTTCCATATGAAACTAATACAATGACTCTCTAAAATTTTCAGTATGAAGACTAGTTACTTAGCTACTAAGACTTTCATGACACAGGACCTCTTTCCCCATGGGATTATTTTACCTATCCAAACAAATTATGCTTTCGGGAATCTGTCCCTTTGCTTGCATCTAGAATGACACTTCCTTTCCATTTGCCTTCACCTAGAAGTTCAAAACCTGGTTCAAGAATCATTTTCTCAGAAATATTCCCAGATACCTTGGTATATTTTGAGTTTCCCCACCCATGCACTTTCATTTCCCCTGAGCTTATTATAATACACACCACTTTGGGCAGTAATCATTATACTTATATACATGAACTTCTCATTAGACATAAATGATTTTAAAATTAATATAATGCAGTGTTTTCATTGGGGCATATGCTCAATCTTCTGTTAATTGGCTAAATGAATGAGAAAAGGATGAATTAGGGCTCTTTGTCAGGGATATGCAAAATGACCCCAAGTTTCTATGATTCACTGGGAAGACTCATAGGATTCATAATATAGTTGTATCATGGCTATGCATATTATAGCAAATGGATATAATGCACGAACATCAAAAGAAAAAGGAATATAATATATGTTCCAGAGAAAATCAGGTACAATCTTCCAAGAGTCCTTTATCAGTAGAATCACAACAGGATGTACTTAAATCCCTTGGCAGTGAGTTATGACAACATTTGTAAAATGTTGTCAACCAGGGAAGCTCATCTGAGACTAAATGCTCAGGGTTTTTTATTAGAGGCTGATTGTGATCACGACTTGACTGACACATAACAATATTCCATATACGCAAAAGGAATGAAGGTTTTCAGCGTAAACATTGTTCATTCAAACAGTGTAGGCACAGTGAAGCACTTTTAGCAGTTAATGGTGGAAACCCTCCTGCAATCCAAGCTCCCAGATGTTAGCCAAGGATAGTACTTCAGGCCTGCCATATTGATTCTTTTCTTCATAGAGCTGTAAGTATCATCTAGAGGCAGAAATTCCATCTGAACTTACTACTCTGGTTATAAATTGTCTTATTTTAGCTGAGAAAGTACTCTGACTGCATACGTTGTATCTAATATAAACAGTGATATGGATATAGAAACTCATCTATAAATATGATTAGATAACCAGGAATCACACAATATTTGAGGAAAAGATAGAAATACAAATGCAACAATAAAAGAAGTAGCTACTGTAGAAATACAGTAAACAGAGGAGAGCATATAAATTAAATATTTTAATAAGTATTCATTGCATTTCCACACACTAACAATGAACTATCTGAAAAAGAAGCTAAGAAAATCTCATTTACAATAACATCAAAAACAATAAAATATTTAGCAACAGATTTAATCAACGAGGTGAAATATCTGTACACTGAGAACTATAAAACTCTGATGAAAGAAATTAAAGAAAGTACAGTACATGGGAAAATATCCTGTGTTCATAGACTGGAAGAATTAATATTGTTAAAATATCCTCATTACTCAAAGCATCCTACAATTTCAATGCAATACCTACCAAAATTCTAGTGGCATTTTTCACAGAAATAGAAAAAAAAAATCCCAAAATTCATATTGAAACTCAAAAAGCCCTAAAGAGCTAAACAATCTTGAGCAAGAAGAACAAAGCTGGGCAAATCAGTTTCCTGATTTCAGAATATTTTACTAAACTATAGTAATCAAAATAGTATAATACTAGCATAAAAACTAACATACAGACCAATGGAATAGAATAGAGAGCCCAGAAATATACAGTCAATTAATTTTTGGCAAATGCACTGAGAATACAAAATGGGAAAATGATAGTATCATCATTAATGGCATTGAAAAACTGGACATCTACATGCAAAAAAAGAAATTAAACCCTTATATTACACCACTCAGAAAAATGAACTCAAAATGGATTAAAGACTTAAACATAAGACCTGAAACCATAAAACTTCCAGAAGAAAACATAGGTCATAAACTTTTTGACATTGACTTGACAAGAATTTTTGAATATGACACCTGAATTTTTTTGCACAGGAAAAAAAGCAAAAATAAACAAGTAATACTACATCAAACTAAAATGTTTTTGCACAGCAAAGGAAACAATCAATAAGTTGAAAAGGCAATCCATGGAATAGGAGAAAATATTTGCAAACCATATATCCAATAAGGAGCAACATCTAAAATATATAAGGGACTCATACAACTCAATAACAAAAAACAAATAACCTGAATAAAAAATGGGTAAATGGCTAAATAGACATTTTTTTAAAGAAGAAATACAAATGACCAACTGGTGTATCTAAAGATGCTTAACATCACTGATCATTAGAGAAATGCAAATCAAAACCTCAATAAGATATCACCTCATACCTCTTAGAATGCTTATTATCAAAAAGTCAAAATATAGTATATGTGTTGGCAAGGATGTGGAAAAAAGGTAACCTTTATACAATGACACTGGGAATGTAAATGGGTGCAGTCATTATGGAACAGTGTGGAGTCTCCTCAAAAAATTAAAACTAGGAGACTTCCCTGGTGGCACAATGGTTAAGAATCCACCCACCAATGCAGGGGACATGGGTTCAATGACTGGTCTGGGAAGATCCCACATGCTGTGGAGCAACTAAGCCCATGCACCACAACTACTGAGCCTGTGCTCTAGAGCCCATGAGCCACAACTACTGAAGTCCATGTGCCTGGAGCCCATGCTCTGCAACAAGAGAAGCCACCACAATGAGAAGCCTGCCCACTGCAACAAAGAGCAGCCCCCGCTGGCCGCAACTAGAGAAAGCTCATGTGCAGCAATGAAGACCCAACATAGCCATAAAATAAAATTAAAAATAATTAAAACTAGAACATCCATGTGATCCAGCAATCCCATTTCTAAGTATACATACAAAGGAAAGAAAATCATCTCAAAGATATCTCTGCACTGCCATTTTTATTGCATTATTCACAGTAACCAAGATGTAGAAACAAAGTGTTCTTAGAGAGATTAATGGATATATATTCATGGCATAATATATATAGAGTATTATTCAGCCTTAAAAGGAAGTAAATACTGTCATTTGCAGCAACCTAGATGAACCTAGAGGACACTGTGCTTAGCGAAGTAAGCCAGGCATGGAAAGAAAAATCCTGCATGATTTCCTTTTTATGTTGAATCTACTGATCAAACTAAAAGCAATGAAAAACAAGCATACAAGGAGTGAGATTTAGTTGTGAGTTGCAGTAACACAAACAGCATCTAGCTGGAGGGAAGAAATTATCCCAGAAATGTGAGGAGGCAAATGCAATATTTTATGCAAGGATCCAGACATTTTCCCATTACTATGAGAGCATGATATCACTTAGGAAAGAGTATAAGGAATGAAAGACCACCTAAAGCAGGAGTTCTCAATTTTTTTTCTTTAAGGCCCAGATAGTAAATATTTCAGACATATGGTCCACACCATTTCTATTACAAATACTCAGGCCTGCCACTAAGCTCTACCATTACATCCGAAAAGCAAATGCATACTGCAAATGGCACCCACTCTGGCCCCTCTTTCTTCTGTGCTGCTCTCCTTTGGGGAAAGTTGTCATTTCTGGCTTGGGGAGACTGCACACTTAGAGGGAATGGAAAGAACTCATATTCAAACCCCAGGGTTTCTGCTCCAGTACCTTAAGACCTAACCACAAAGCTGACAGGGCAGTGATGGCCACAGAGCATAAGAGAATTTTCAGCTCACAGATGGCTTTGACTCTAGCACCTCAATCTCCAGCCTGACATCCCATGAAAGTGATAGCTGCCAGCACATCCTGGGAGAAGACATGATCCTTGCTCACTTCAGATCCAGCTCTCCCACCAAAGACACTGGGCACACATAGATTGAATCAAGATGTTCCCACACAAGGATGCCTCTTCAAGACTAGAATATGTAACTGTTTCACCGAATTTCATAAAGTCAGAGAAAGTTAAAGAGGTGAGAAGATGGAGAAATTTGTTTTAAATGAAAGAACAAAGGAAAACTCCTGAAAAAACAACCAAGGAACTCTTCATTTATCAGATAAAGAGTTCAAAAGATTACTAATAAGAATGTTAACTGAAAGCTAACCTGAGAAAAAAATAGATGAACACAGTGAGAATTTTAACAAGGAACTAGAAAATATAAAAAAGAACCAGTCATAGCTGAAGGATACAATAACTGAAATGAAAAATACACTTGAAGGAATTAACAGTAAACTAGGTGATAGAGAAGAATGCATTAATGATCTGGAGGATAGAATAATGGAAAGCCCCTAATCAGAACAGCAAAGAGAAAAACAAATTTTAAAATATGAGGAAATTACAGGACATCTAAGATAAATTCAACCTACTAATATTCACATTATGATGTTCCCAGAAGGAGAAGAGAGAGAGAAAATGGTTGAAGGTATTTGATGAAATTACAGCTGAAAACTTCCCAAAGCTGAAAAAAGGAAACATCCAGGTACAGGAAACCAGAAACTACCAAAGAGGATGAACCAAAAGAGACCCACACCAAGACATATCATAATTAAAATGGAAAAGGTTAAAGCTAAAAAGAGAATTTTAAAGGCAGCAAGAGAACAAAAAAGAGTCACATACAAAGGAAGGGAACCACCATAAAGCTATCAGGTTCTTTTTCTGCAGAAACTTTGCAGGTCAGAAGGGAGTGGCAGGATACATTTACAGTGCTGAAAGGGAAAACAAAAAAAAAAAAACAAAAACCCCCTACAACCTAGAATACTCTACCCAGCAAAGTTATCACTGAAAATTGAAGGAGAGATAAAGAACTCCTCAGACAAGCAAAACCTAAAAGAGTTCATCAATACTAAACCAACCACTTAAATAAGCTAGTACAAAGATTAAAAGACAAAAATTGTAAAATACACTGTAACTACAATAACTAGCTAAAGGATAAACATTAAGATGTAAAACATAACATTAAAAACACAAAATGTAAGAAGGGAGGGGAGTAAAATGTAGATAATTTACAATGTGTTTGAACTTAAATGACTGCCAGTTTAAAACAAGTAGGTGTAGTTATAGGTCAACATATATAAACCCCACAGTAATGACAAATACAAATCCTACAACAGATACACAAAAACTAGAGAGAAAGAATCAGAAGCATACCACTAAAGAAAATCATCAAATCACGAAGGAAGAAACAAAAAGAAGAAAATACAGAGAAGAACTGTAAAAACAAACAGAAAATAAGTAACAACATGGCAAAAAGTACATACTTATTAATAATGACTTTAAATGTCAATGGACTACATGTTCCAAACAAAAGACAGAGTGGTAGATTGGATAAGAAACAAGACCCACCTATTTGCTGCTTACAAGAGACTCACTTCAGGGCTAAAGAAACATACAAACTGAAAACGAGGGCTGGATAAAGATATTTAATGAAAACAGAAATGACAAGAGAGCTGGGGTAGCACTACTTATATCAGACAAAGTAGAAATTTCATAACAAAAAACAAAGAAAGGCATCATATAATGATAAAGCAATCAAAACAAAAAGATGGTATTACACTCCTTGGCATGTATACACCTAATACTGAAGCACCAAAATATATAAATAAATCTTAACAGACATAAAAGGAAAAGTTGGCAATAATGGAATAATAATAGGGGACTTTGACACCACACTGACATCAAAGGTTAGATTATCCAGACAGAAAATCAATAAGAAATCAGTGGTCATAAATGACACATTAGACCAATTGAACTTAATAGATACATACAGGACATTCCACCCAAAAGCGGCAGAATACATATTATTTGCATGTGCACATGGAATGTTAACCAGGATAGATCACATGTTAGGCCACAAAACATATCTCAACAAATTTAAAAGGATACAAATTATATCAAGCATTTTTTCTGACCCCAATGGTATGAAACTAAAAATCAATTACAGAAAGAAAAGAAAAAAAAAGTGGAGACTAAGCAACATGCTACTAAAAAACAATGGGTAAATGAAGAAATCAAGGAGGAAATCAGAAAATACCTTGAGAAAAATGAAAATGGAGACACAACTCTCCAAAATCTATGGAATGCATCAAAAGCAGTTCTGAGGAAATTTTACAGTGATACTGACTTTCCTCAAGAAATTATTAAAACCTCAAATACACAACCTAACTTACCACCGAAAGGAATTAAGACAAGAAGTACAAACAGAGACCAAAGTCAGCAGAAGTAAGGATATAATAAAGATCACCGAGGAAATAAATAAAATATAGACCAAAAAAAAAAAAAAAGAAAAGAAAAGATCAATGAAACCAAGAGCTGGTTTTTTGAACAGATAAACAAAACTGATAAAACTTTAGCCAGAATCACAAAGAAGAAAAGAGAGAAGACCCCAATAAACAAAATAAGAAATAAAAGAGGAGATATAACAATCGATACCACAGAAATACAAAAAAAAATCATCAGAGACTTCTACAAACTCTTATATGCCAACAAATTGGACAATCTAGAAGAAATGGAAACATTTCTAGACAAACTGCAAAGGCTGAATCAAGAAGAAACAGATGGAGACGTTCAAGATGGCAGAGGAGTAAGACGTTGAGATAACCTTCCTCCCACAAATACATCAAAAATACATCTACATGTGGAACACCTCCTACAGAACACCTAATGAACTCTGGCAGGAGACCTCAAACATCCCAAAAGGCAAGAAAATCCTGACGTACATGGGTAGGGCAAAGAAAAAAGAAAAAACAGAGAAAAAAGAATAGAGATGGGTCTTGCACCTCTGAGAGGGAGCCGTGAAGGAGGAAAAGTTTCCAAACACTAGGGAACCTTTTCACTGGTGGGGATGGGGAATGGGCAGAGGGGAAGCCTCGGAGCCATGGAGGAGAGCACAGCAACAGTGTTGCTGAAGGCAAAGCGGAGAGATTCCCACACAGAGGATTGGTGCTGACCAGCACACCAAACTGAGACGCTTGTCTGCTCACCCGCTGGGGCGGGTGG
This sequence comes from Balaenoptera ricei, assembly GCF_028023285.1. NCBI lineage: Eukaryota > Metazoa > Chordata > Mammalia > Artiodactyla > Balaenopteridae > Balaenoptera > Balaenoptera ricei. The sequence goes on along the minus strand of NC_082656.1, from coordinate 45,400,447 downwards.
GAGGCTGGAAGCTGAGGCTCAGGCTTTGGAGTTCAGAACCCAGGAAGAGAACTGGGGTTGGCTGCATGAAGACAGCCTGAAGGGGGCTAGTGCGCTACAACTAGCCAGGAGGGAGTCAGGGGAAAAGTCTGGACCTGCTGAAGAGGCAAGAGACCATTGTTCTGGGGTGCGCAAGGAGAGGCAATTCCTTCCCCTGTGCCCACAGAAGGCAGAGCACCACCTAAGCGAGTTCCAGAGACAGGGGTGAGCTGTGGCTATCAGTCCCGATCCCAAAAACAGGCATGTCTAACACTAACACTGCTGTCGCTGCCAGCAAAGTCTTGTGTAAAAACACAGGTCATTACCCACACCCCTCTGGAAGCCTGTGCAGCCTGCCACTGCCAGGTCCCTGAGATCCAAGGACAACTTCCCCAGGAAAACAAAAGGTGCACCTCAGGCTGTTGCAATGTCACACCAGCCTCTGCCACTGCAGTCTCGCCCCTCATTCCATTATGACTACTGTACCCCTCTCTCTCCTCGGCCTGAGTGAGCAGGAGAGACCTAATCAGCTGCTGCATTAACCCCTTCTTATCTGGGAGGGGAACAGATGTCTGCGGGCAACCTACATGCAGAGGCAGGTCCAAAACCAAAGCTGAACCCCAGGAGCTGAGTGAACAAAGAAGAGAACGGGAAACTTCTCCACGTGCCTCAGGAGCAGCGGATTAAATCACCACAATCAACTTAACGAACACTGCATCTGTGGAATACCTGAATAGACAATGAATGTTCCAAAAATTGAGGTGGTGGACTTTCAGAGGAGCTGTAGACTTGGGGTTTGCTTTCTACGTTTGATTTGTTTTTGGTTTTATGTTTATCTTAGTTTAGTTTTTAGTACTTGTTTTCATTGGTGGGATTGCTAATTGGTTTGGTTGCTCTCTTCCTTTTTTTTGTTCTTTTTGTGAGTGTGTGTGTTTATTTTGTGTGTGTGATTTTGTCTGTTTAGTTTTGCTTTTACCATTTCTCTCGAGTTCTGCCCATTTTTTTTTCTTTTTTTTTCTTTTTATGAGTGTGTGTAGGTATGTTTCTCTGTGTGATTTTTGTCTGACTGGTTTTGCTTTTACCATTTGTTTTGGGGTTCTGTCTGTTTTCTTTTCCTTCTTTCTTTTTTTCTTCGATGCCATACAGCTGGCATGGTCTTGGTGCCCTGGCTAGGGGTCGGACCTGAGCCTCTGAGGTGGGAGATCTGATTCCAGGACAATAGACCACCAGAAACATACTGGCCCCATGTAATATTAATCAGCGAGAGCTCTTCCAGAGATCTCAGTCTCAACACTAAGATCCAAGATCACCCAACAGCTAGCAATCTCCAGTGCTGGATGCCCCATGACAAACAACTAGCAAGACAGGAACACAACCACACGCATTAGCAGAGTGGCTGCCTAAAGTAATAAGAAGTTCGCAGACACCCCAAAACACACCACCAGATGCATCCCTGCCCACCAGAAAGACAAGATCCAGCCGCACCCACCAGAACACAGGCACCAGTCCCTTCCAGAAGGAAGCCTACACAAGTCACTGAACCAACCACACCCACTGGGGGCAGACACCAAAAACAATGGGAAATATGAACCTGCAGCCTGCGAAAAGGAGACCCCAAACACAGTAAGTTAAGCAAAATGAGAAGACAAAGAAAAACACAGCAGATGAAGGAAGAAGGTAAAAACCCACCGGACCTAAAAAATGAAGTGGAAATAGGCAGTCTACCTGAAAAAGAATTCAGAAAAATGATAATAAAGATGATCCAAAATCTTGGAAACAGAGTGGAGAAAATACAAGAAACGTTTAGCAAGGACCTAGAAGAACTGAAGAGCAAACAAACAATCATGAACAACACAATAAATTAAATTAAAAATTCTCTAGAAGGGATCAATACCAGAATAACTGAGTCAGAAGAACAGATAAGTGACCTAGAAAATAAAATAGTGGAAATAACTATTGCAGATCACAATAAAGAAAAAAGAATGAAAAGAATTGAGGACAGTCTCAGAGACCTCTGGGACAACATTAAACACACCAACATTTGAATTATAGGGGTCCCAGAAGAAGAAGAGAAAAAACTAGGGACTGAGAAAATATTTGAAGAAATTATACTTGAAAATTTCCCCAATATGGGAAAAGAAATAGTCAATCAAGGCCAGGGAGTGCCATACAGGATAAATCCAAGGAGAAACATGCCAAAACACATATTAATCAAACTATCAAAAATTAAATATAAAAAATATATATTAAAAGCAGCTAGGGAAAAGCAACAAATAACATATAAGGGAATCCCCATAAAGTTAATAGCTAATCTTTCAGCAGAAATTCTGCAAGCCAGAAGGGAGTGACAAGACATATTTAAAGTGATGAAAGGGAAAAACTAACAACTGAGGTTACTCTACCCAGCAAGGATCTCAATCAGATTCAGTGGAGAAATTAAAACCTCTACAGACAAGCAAAAGCTAAGAGAATTCAGCATGAACAAACCAGCTTTACAACAAATGCAAAACGAACTTCTCTAGTCAGGGAACATTACATTAAATGTAAACAGATTAAATGCTCCAAACAAAAGACATAGACTGGCTGAATGGATACAAAAACAAGACCCATATATATCTACAAGAGACCCATCTCAGACCTAGGGACACATGCAGACTGAAAGTGAGGGGATGGAAAAAGATATTCCATGCAAATGGAAATCAAAAGAAAGCTGGAGTAGCAATACTCATATCAGATAAAATAAACTTTAAAATAAAGACTGTTACAAGAGATAAGGAAGGACACCACATAATGATCAAGGGATCAATACAAGAGGAAACATAACAATTATAAGTATTTATGCACCAAATATAGGAGCACCTCAATACATAAGGTAAATACTAACAGACATAAATGGGGAAATCGACAGTAACACAGTAATAATTGGGGACTTTAACACCCTACTTACCCCAACTGACAGATCATCCAGACAGAAAATAAATAAGGAAACACAAGCTATAAATGACACAATAAACCAGATAAATTTAATTGATATTTAAAAGACATTCCACTCAAAAGCAGAAGAATATACTTTCCTCTCAAGTGCACACAGAATATTCTCCAGGGTATATCACATCTTGGGTCAGAAATCAAACCTAAGAAAATTTAAGGAAACTGAAATTGTATCAAGCACCTTTTCTGACCAAAACACTATGAGATTAGAAATCAAGTACAGGAAAAAAACTGTAAAAAGCACAAATACGTGGAGGCTAAACAGTGCACTGCTAAATAACCAAGAGATTGCTGATGAAATCAAAGAGGAAAATGAAAAAATACCTAGAAACAAATGACTACCAAAACATGACCCAAAACCTATGGGACACAGCAAAAGCAATTCTAAGACAGAAGTTTATAGCAATTCAATCTCACCTCAAAAAACAGGAAAAATCTGAAATAAACAATCTAAACTTACACTTAAAGCAATTAGAAAAAGAAGAACAAAGAAAACCCAAAGTTAATGGAAGGAAGGAAATCATAAAGACCAGAGCAGAAATAAATGAAATAGAAACAAAAAAAACAATAGCAAGATCAATAAAACTCAAAGTTGGTTCTTTGAGAAGATAAACAAAATTGATAAACCTTTAGCCAGACTCATCAAAAAAAAAAAAAAAGAGAGAGGACTCAAATCAATAAACTAAGAAATGAAAAAGGAAAAGTTACAACTGACACCACAGAAATACAATGCAATGTAAGAGACTACTACAAGCAACTCTATGCCAATAAAATGGACAACCTGGAAGAAATGGACAAATTTTTAGAAAAGCACAACCTTCCCACACTAAACCAGGAAGAAATAGAAAATATAAACAGACCAATCACAAGCACTGAAATTGAAACTGTGATTAAAAACCTTCCAACAAACAAAAGCCCAGGACCAGATGGCTTCATAGGTGAATTCTATCAAACATTTAGAGAAGAGCTAACACCTATCCTTCTCAAACTCTTCCAAAATATAGCAGAAGGAGAAACACCCCCAAACTCATCCTATAAGGCCACCATCACCCTGATACCAAAACTAGACAAAGATGTCATAAAAATAAAACTACAGGCCAATATAACTGATGAACATAGATGCAAAAATCCTTGATAGAATACTAGCAAACAGAATCCAACAGCACATTCAAAGGATCACACACCATAATCAAGTGGGGTTTATCGCAGGAATGCAAGGAATCTTCAATATACGCAAATCAATCAATGTGACACACCATATTAACAAACTGAAGGATAAAAACAATATGATCATCTCAATAGATGCAGAAAAAGCTTTCGACAAAATTCAACACCCATGTATAATAAAAATTCTCCAGAATGTAGGCATAGAGGGAACTTACCTCAACATAATAAAGGCCTTATATGACAAACCCACAGCCAACATTGTTCTCAATGGTGAAAAACTGAAACCATTTCCTCTAAGATCAGGAACAAGACAAAGTTGCCCATTCTCACCATTATTATTCAATATAGTTTTGCAAGTTTTATCACAAGAATCAGAGAAGAAAACGAAATAAAAGGAATCCAAATCAGAAAAGAAGAATTAAAACTGTCACTGTTTGCAGATGATATGATACTATACATACAGAATCCTAAAGATGCTACCAGAAAATCTCTTGCATTCCTATAAAATAATGATGAAACATCTGAAAGAGAAATTAAGGAGACCTCCCCTTTTACAACTGCAACAAAAAGAATAAAATACCTTGGAATAAACCTACCTAAGGAGAAAAAAGACCTGTATGAAGAAAACTATAAGACACTTTAAAGAAATTAAAGATGACACAAAGAGATGGAGAGATATGCCATGTTCTTGGACTGGAAGAATCAACATTGTGAAAATGATTCTACTACCCAAAGCAATCTACAGATTCAATGCAATCCCTATCAAACTAATAATAGCATTTTTCACAGTACTAGAACAAAAAATCTTAAAATTTGCATGGAGACAAAAAAGACCCCAAATAGCCAACGTAGTCTTGAGGGAAAAAACAGGATCTTGAGGAATCAGGCTCCTGGACTTCAGACTATACTACAAAGCTACAGTAATCAAGACAGTATGGTATTGGCACAAAAACCAAAATATAGATCAATGAAACAGGATAGAAAGCCCAGAGCAAAACCCACACACATATGCTCAACTTATTTTTTTTTTCAACTTATTTTTGATAAAGGAGGTAAGAATATACAATGGAGAAAGGACAGTCTCTTCAATAAGTGGTGCTGGGAAAACTGGACAGCTACATGTAAAAGAATGAAATTAGAACACTCCCTAACACCATACACAAAAATAAACCCAAAATGCATTAAAGACCTAAATATAAGGCCAGACACTATAAAACTCTTAGAGGAAAACATAGGCAGAACACTCTATGACATAAATCACAGCAAGATCCTTTTTGACTCCTCTCTTAGAGAAATGTAAAAAAAAAAAAAAAAAAAAAAAAATGGGACCTAATGAAATAAAAGTTTCTGCACAGCAAAGGAAACCATAAACAAGGTGAAAACACAGCCCTCAAAATGGGAGAAAATATTTGCCAATGAAGCAACTGACAAAGGATTAATCTCCAAAATATACAAGCCACACTTGCAGCTCAATATCAAAAAAACAAACAACCGAATCCAAAAATGGGCAGAAGCCCTAAATAGACATTTCTGCAAAGAAGATATACTGATTGCCAACAAACACATGAAAGGATGCTCAACATCACTAATCATTAAAGAAATGCAAATCAAAATCGCAATGAGGTATCACCTCACACTGGTCAGAATGGCCATCATCAAAAAGTCTACAAAAAATAAATGCTGGAGTGGGTGTGGAGAAAAAGGAACCCTCTTGCACTGTTGGTGGAAATGTAAGTTGATACAGTCACTACGGAGAACAGTATGGAGGTTCCTTAAAAATTTTAAAATAGAACTACCATATGACACAGCAATACCCCTACTGGGCAAATACCCTGAGAAAACTGTAAATAAAAAAGAGACATGTACCACAATGTTCATTGCAGTAGTACTTACAATAGCCGGGACATGGAAACAACCTAAGTGTCCACTGACAGATGACTGGATAAAGAAGATGTGGCACATATATACAATGGAATATTACTCAGCCATGAAAAGAAACAAAATTGTGTTATTTGTAGTGAGGTGGTTGGACCTAGATTCTGTCATACAGAGTGAAGTAAGTCAGAAAGAGAAAAACAAATAACATATTCTAACACATATATATGGAACCTAAAAAAGAAATGGTTCTGATGAACCTAAGGGCAGGACAGGAATAAAGATGCAGATGCAGAGAATGGGCTTGAGGACACGGGGAGGGGAAAAGATAAGCTGGGACAACATGAGAGAGTACCATTGACATATATACACTATGAAACGTAAAATAGATAGCTAGTGGGAAACAGCTGCATAGCACAGGGAGATCAGGTCAGGGTTTTGTGACCACATAGAGGGGTGGGATAGGGAAGGTGGGAGAGAGGCACAAGAGGGAGGGGCTATAGGGAGACATGTATACATATAGCTGATTCACTTTGTTATACAGCAGAAACTAACACAACATTGTAAAGCAATTATACTCTAATAAATGTGTTAAAAGAGAAAAAGAAGAAACAGACAATTTGAACAAACCAATCACTAGCAGTAAAACTGAATTGCAATAAAAAAAACAAAAACAAACAAACAAAAAAACAACCTCCCAGCAAACAAAATCTGAGACCAGATGCCTTCTTCAAGGATTAATTCTACCAAACATACAAAGAAGAATACTGTCCTCCTCAATCTATTCAGAAAAATTGAAGAACACTCCCAAATTCATTCTATAAAGTCATTATTACCCTGATACCGAAAACCAGACAAAGATATTATAGAGAAAGAAGATTACAGGCTAATAACTTTGATAAATATAGTTGCAAAAATACTTAACAGAATATAATCAAACCAAATCCAACAATATGTAAAAAGGATCATAATACATGATCAAGTGGGATTTATCTAGAGATGCAGGGATGGTTCAATTTTCATAAATCAATTCATGTGATACACCACATTAACAAAAACAAGGATAAAAATCACATGATCATCTCAAAAGAGTCAAAAAAACATTTGACAAAGTTCAACATCCATGCTTGATAAAAACTCTTTGAAGTTGATATAGAGAGAAAACATCACAATATGATAAAGGTCGTTTATAAAAAACTCACAGCCAACATCATACTCCATGATGAAAAGCTAGAATTTTTTTCTCTAAATTCAAGGAACAAGACAAGCATGCCCACTCTCACCACTATTTAACATTGTATTGGCAATCCTAACTATAGCAATTAGAAAAGAAAAAGAAATAAAAGTCATCCAGATTGGAAGAGAAGAAACTGTTTTATTTCCAGATGACATGATATTTTATACAGAAAATGCTAAAATCTCCACCAAAAAGCTATTAGAAATGATAAATTAATTCAGTAAAGTTGCAGGATACAAGATTAAAATCTCATAATCTGATGCTTTTCTATACACTAAAAATGAGTTATCAGAAAAAGAAAGCAAGAAAACAATCCTGTTTAAAATCACATCAAAAAGAATAGAATATCTAGAAATAAATTTAAGCAAGGAGGTAAAAACAACATACTCTAAAAACCATAAAAAGTTGATGAAGGAAATTGAAGATGATACAAAGAAATGAAAAGATATCACATGTTCATGGATTGTAAGAATTAATATTGTTAAAGTATCTATATGACCCAAATCAACCTACAATTTTAATGAAATCCCTATCAAAATACTCATGACATTTTTCACAGAACTAGAATAAATAATCCTAAAATATATATGAAACCACAGATTATCAAAGCAATCATGAAAGAAAAGAACAAAGCTGGAGGTATCACACTCTCTGACTTAAGACTATATTACAAAACTACAATAATCAAAACAGCATGCATTGGCACAAAAACAGACACATAGATCAATGGAACAGAATTAGAGCCCAGAAATAAACCCATACACTTATGATCAATTTATCTATGACAAAGAAGGTAAGGATGTATAATAGAGAAAAGACAGTCTCTTAGTAAGTGGTGCTGGGAAAACTGGACAGCTACATGTAAAAGAATGAAATTAGAGCATTCCTTCACACCATATACAAAAATAAACTCAAAATGAATTAAAGACTAAATGTAAGAAAAGAAACCATAATACTCCTAAAAAAATATAGGAAGAACACTCACTCTGACAAAAATTGTAACAATATTTTCTTGGATGTGTGTCTTTAGGCAAAGGAAACAAAAGCAATTAACTAATTAAACTAAATTCTTTTGTACAGCAGAAGAAACCATCAACAAAATAAAAAAGTAAACTAATGAATGGGAGAAACTGTTTGCAAATGATATGATCTATAAGGGGTTAATACCCGAAGTATATAAACAGCTCCTACACTCAGTATCTAAAAAAAGTAACTACCCTATTAAAAACTAGACACAGGACCTGAATAGACATTTCTTCAAAGAAGACATACAGATAGTTAACAGGCACATGAAAAGATGCTCAGCACTGTTAATCATCAGAGAAATGTAAATCAAACCCACAATGAGATATCACTTCATACCTATAAAAATGGCTATCATCAAAAAGTCTAGGGCTTCCCTGGTGGCGCAGTGGTTAAGAATCTGCCTGCCAAGGCAGGGGACACGGTTTGAAGCCCTGGTCTGGGAAGATCCCATGTGCCACGGAGCAACTAAGCCCGTGCGCCACAGCTACTGAGCCCGCGTACCACAACTACTGAAGCCCTTGTGCCTAGAGCCGGTGCTCTGTAACAACTGTAACAAGAGAAGCCACTGCAACGAGAAGCCACACACTGCTACAAAGAGTATCCCCTGCTCGCCGCAATTAAAGAAAGCCCATGCGCAGCAAAGAACCAACACAGCCAAAACTAAAATAAACAAATAAATTTTTTAAAAAAGTCTACAAATAACAAATGTTGGTGAGTATGTGAAGAAAAGGGAACTTTAGTGCACGGTTGGTGAGATTATTTGGTGCAGCTACTGTGGAAAACAGTATGGAGGTTCTTCCAAAAACTAAAAAAGAATGACCAGCAATTCCACTCCTGGTATTATCAGAAGAAAACAAAAAGACTAGCTTGAGGAGATACATGCACCACAATGCTCAGAGCAGAACTTTTTACAAAAGCCAAAATATGAAAGCAACCTGAGTCTCCATAAACAGATGAATGGATAAAGCAGATGTGGCAAATTATCTATCTATCTATCTATCTATGAAATGGAATATTACTCACCATAAACAGAATGAAATTTTGCCATTTGCAAAAACATGGTTAAACATAGAGGGTATTATGCTTAGTAAAATAAGTCAGACAGAGAAAGACAAGTACTGTATGTTATCTCTTATATGTGGAACCTAAAATATAAAAGAAACAAATTAATACAATAAAACAGAAACAGACTCAAAGATATAGAGAACAAATTAGTATATACCAGTGGGTAGAGGGGAAGGGGAGGGGCAATATAGGGGTAGGGTATTAAGAGGTACAAACTACTGTATGTAAAATAAATAAGCTACAGCACAGGGAATACAGTCACTATTTTATAATAACTCTAAATGGAGTATATTTAAAACAAACAAAAACAAAAATCCAAAAAGCCCCTTCATGTGTAAATTAATGGATGTGGCTATGTTCTAATAAAAATTTATTTACCAAAAAAGGGTGCATGCAATGGGCCATACTTTGTCAAGATCTGACCTAAAAGATGAAAGACACTGTTTAAATGGTGAGATTAAATCAACATTAAACTGGATAGGACAAATTTTTCTATCCTGAAGCACTCACTGTACTTATCCTTGATATATAGTAGATTGAAAACTTAAAAATGAAAATGACAAATAATAATGCAAAAAAGTTACATTTTATATTGTTAAATTTTATATTGTTATAGGTAAAATTCACCCCAAATATATACTACCCATTAGGTGTATGAGAGTATAATTTCAAAATACAGACAGCAAAATGTTATAAATACAAGAAAAAAATGAATGAATGTATGTTTTTTATAGAAGATTTAACAGATCCCTTTGAACACACTATGTACCACTAAATAACTATGAGACTAAATATTAGCAGATGTGGAAGACTTGAAAATATAAGTAAAAATCTTGTCTCAACAAATATTTATAACTTAGTAGTTACTTTACAGAAAATATACCATGGATTTTATGACTCCATCATTATATAAAAGAAATAGCACTATATTATAATCCGCACTATGTTGGTAAAATCCAATACCAACAGAAACATTATATAATTTTTGTTCATTCAATATTTTATGAAAAATAAGGAAATCTCTCTGGACTTCACAACCATTAAAATGTACATCCAAAGATAAGATGGCCATATGTGCATGGGTTTATCTCTGGGTTTTAGTCCTCTTCCATTGATCTATATTTCTATTTTTGAGCCAGTACCATATTGTCTTGATTACTGTAGCTTTGTAGTATAGTCTGAAGTCAGGGAGCCTGATTCCTCCAGCTCCGTTTTTCTCTCTCAAGATTGCTTTGGCTATTCGGGGTCTTTTGTGTTTCCATACAAATTGTGAAATTTTTTCTTTTGGTTCTGTGAAAAATGTCATCAGTAGTTGGATACAGATTGCATTGACTCTGTAGATTGTTTTGGGTAGTATAGTCATTTTCACAAGGTTGATTCTTCCAATCCAAGAACATGGTATATCTCTCCATCTATTTGTATCATCTTTAATTTCTTCCATCAGTGTGTTATAATTTTCTGCATACAGGTCTTTTGTCTCCTTAGATAGGTTTATTCCTAGATATTTTATTCTTTTTGTTGCAATGGTAAATGGGAGTATTTTCTTAATTTCACTTTCAGATTTTTCATCATTAGTGTATAGGAATGCTAGAGATTTCTGTGGATTAATTTTGTATCCTGCTACTTTACCGAATTCATTGATTAGCTCTAGTAGTTTTCTGGTAGCATTTGTAGGATTCTCTATATATAGTATCATGTCATCTGCAAACAGTGACAGGTTTAATTCTTCTTTTCCAATTTGTATTCCTTTTATTTCATTTTCTTCTCTAATTGCTGTGGCTAAAAATTCCAAAACTATGTTGAATAATAGTGGTGAGAGTGGGCAAACTTGTCTTGTTCCTGATCTTAGTGGAAATGGTTTCAGTTTTTCACCATTGAAAACGATGTTGGCTGTGGGTTTGCCATATATGGCCTTTATTATGTTGAGGAAAGTTTCCTCTATGCCTACTTTCTGCAGGGCTTTTATCATAAATGGGTGTTGAATTTTGTCGAAAGCTTTCTCTGCATCTATTGAGATGATCATATGGTTTTTCTCCTTCAATTTGTTAATATGGTGTATCACATTGATTGATTTGCGTATATTGAAGAATCCTTGCATTCCTGGGATAAACCCCACTTGATCATGGTGTATGATCCTTTTAATGTGCTGTTGCATTCTGTTTGCTAGTATTTTGTTGAGGATTTTTGCATCTATGTTCATCAGTGATATTGGCCTGTAGTTTTCTTTCTTTGTGACATCTTTCTCTGGTTTTGGTATCAGGGTGATGGTGGCCTCGTAGAATGAGTTTGGGAGTGTTCCTCCCTCTGCAATATTTTGGAAGAGTTTGAGAAGGATAGGTGTTAGCTCTTCTTTAAATGATTGATAGAATTCACCTGTGAAGCCATCTGGTCCTGGGCTTTTGTTTGTTGGAAGATTTTAATCACAGTTTCAATTTCTGTTCTTGTGATTGGTCTGTTTATATTTTCTATTTCTTCCTGGTTCGGTCTCAGAAGGTTGTGCTTTTCTAAGAATGTGTCCATTTCTTCCCAGTTGTCTATTTTGTTGGCATATAGTTGCCTGTAGTAATCTCTCGTGATCCTTTGTATTTCTGCAGTGTCAATTGTTACTTCTCCTTTTTCATTTCTAATTCTATCGATTTGAGTCTTCTCCCTTTTTTTCTTGATGAGCCTTGCTAATGGTTTATCAATTTTGTTTATGTTCTCGAAGAACCAGCTTTTAGTTTTATTGATCTTTGCTATCATTATCTTCATTTTTTTCTCATTTATTTCTGCTCTGACCTTTGTGATTTCTTTCTTTCTGCTCACTTTGAGGTTTTTTGTTCTTCTTTCTCTAATTGCTTTAGGTGTAAGGTTAGGTTGTTTACTTGAAATGTTTCTTGTTTCTTAAGGTAGGATTGCATTGCTATAAACTTCCCTCTTAGAACTGCTTTTGCTGCATCCCACAGGTTTTGGGTCATGAGGTGAGAATATACAATGGAGAAAAGACAGCCTCTTCAATAAGTGGTGTTGGGAAAACTGGACAGCTACATGTTAAAGAATGACATGTTACAGAATGAAATTAGAACACTCCCTAATAGCATACACAAAAATAAACTCAAAATGCATTAAAGGCCTAAATGTAAGGCCAGACACTATAAAACTCTTAGAGGAAAACATAGGCAGAGCACTCTATATGACATAAATCACAGCAAGATCCTTTTTGACCCACCTCCTAGAGAAATGGAAATAAAAACACAAATAAACAAATGGGACCTAATGACATTTAAATGCTTTTGCACAGCAAAGGAAACCATAGAAAAGATGAAAAGACAACCTTCAGGATGGGAGAAAACATTTGCAAATGAAGAACCTGACAAAGGATTAATCTCCAAAATATACAAGCAGCTCATGCAGCTCAATAACAAAAAGACAAACAACCCAATCCAAAAATGGGCTGACACCTAAATAGATATTTCTCCAAAGAAGGTACACAGATTTCCAACAAACACATGAAAGGATGCTCAACATCACTAATCATTAGAGAAATGCAAATCAAAACAACAATGAGGTATCACCTCACACTGGTCAGAATGGCTATCATCAAAAAATCTACAAACAATAAATGCTGGAGAGGGTGTGGAGAAAAGGGAACCCTCTTGCACTGTTGGTGATAATGTAAATTGATACTGCCACTGTGGAGAACAGTATGGAGGTTCCTTAAAAATTAAAAAATAGAAGTACCATATGACCAAGCAGTCACACTACTGGGCATACACCCTGAGAAAATCATAATTCAAAAAGAGTCATGTACTACAATGTTCATTACAGCTCTATTTACAATAGCCAGGACATGGAACCAACCTAAGTGTCCATCGAGAGATGAATGGATAAAGAAGATGTGGCACATATATACAATGGAATATTACTCAGCCATAAAAAGAAACGAATTTGAGATCTTTATAGTGAGGTGGATGGAGTTAGAGTCTGTCATACAGAGTGAAGTAAGTCAGAAAGTGAAAAACAAATAACATATTCTAACACATATATATGGAATCTAAAAAAAAAATGGTTCTAATGAACTTAGGGGCAGGACAGGAATAAAGATGCAGATGTAGAGATGGACTTGAGGACGGATGGAGGGAAGGATGAACTTGGACGAAGTGACGTGTAGCATTGACTTACACACACTACCAAATGTAAAATAGCTAGTGGGAAGCTGCTGCACAGCACAGCGAGATCAGGCCAGTGCTTTGTGACCACTTGGAGGGTGGGATAGGGAAGGTGGGAGGGAGACGCAAGAGGGAAGAGATATGGGAATATATGTATTCCTATAGCTGAATCACTTTGTTATATAGCAGAAACTAACACACCATTGTCAAGCAATTATACTCCAATAAAGATGTTAAAATAATAAAATAAAATGTACATCCAGAAGTACATTAAGAAATAATCATATTTCAATAATTTAAAAGCAAATTCTTAAAAAGTCCCCCAAGAATATATAAATTTTTTTCTATTTATTAGGCCAAAAAGAAAATCTCAACAAATTCCACATGCAAAAAAATATTACTTTAGACTCTTTTTCTCACAACAAAGCATTATAACTAAGAATAAATATAAAAAGATAGTCTTTTAACCCTTCCCTTAACTCAATCTAACTTGAAAATATCCCAAAACCCATGGGAAAAAAAAGTATCAGAGTTGAAATTGGAAGCTATCAGTAAAAAACTGAGTACTACAAATCTTCAAGGAAACACCATAAACAGACCAGAAAAATTTCCAGCTGGAATCAATGAGTTCATTAAAAAGAAGAAATAATTTGAAGTATGAAATAATTGAACAAAACAAGAAAATAAGCCTAAAGGAAGTGAAACAAAGGATATCATAATTATAAAAAAAGAAATTAATAAAACAGAAAAAAAATTTAGGTGGAACTTTTAAATTATTATTATTAAATAAAAATTGGTTCCTGTAAAATATCAGGTTAGACCATAGTGTCAATCCATTCAAGAAAAAATTTAGAAAGGATCAAGTAAGTAGCTGCAGGAATTGAAAGGTGGAAAAATTTTGGATATAAAAAATGTTTTTTATAACATTACACATGAATATAGAGAGAGGGCAAGGAAGAAACTGTTTGAGCTCGATAATTAACGCATGAGTTTTGTCTGTGCTTTGAAACCCTCACACTGAAAGGGTTGTTGTGCTCATGGCACTCTCAATGTTTAACTGCAGGCACCTCACTTTTTCTTCCGGTTCAGGATAACAGACACTAGGGTAAAATTCCAATACCAAGCAATCATATTTATTTTTCTAGGAAATTGATTCTTAAGCTGATAGATACAAAGAAGCACTGAGTTGCTTTCAGAGACCTTACAGAAAATCTCCAGGAGGTCCTGCAGCTAAGGTCTCCGGGCTCTATCTAAAAGTATGTTTGTTCACTTCTTCTTTTAAGTTTTTAGTTACTCCAATAACCTTCCAATAAAATCTTTTTTTTTTTTTTTTCCTTTGTCACTCAAGTGAGCCAAGGTAAGTTGTTCTGACTAGCGAACAAACAAACAAACAAAAAACTACTGCCAGAGACCTGTGAGAGATGAGAAATATCAGATTTCAGTGTTGGACTGTTGCTTCTGAGATTTCTAAACAATTCCAAATAATAGAATAACTATTTCAACTTCCAAAATTTACCTCAAGTAAAGAATAAAATATAAGGCTTTCATGTGCTTCTTCTGAAGGAATTATTTACACATGACTTTTCAGAGAAGTCATTTCATAAAATAAAACTTCAACCAAATGCACCCACTAAATTCACAAATATTTTACTTCTCCGATGAATGTTACAACATTATCATGGACAGGATGGAAAATTTAATGTCAGAGGATGTATAGAAACTTTCTCCACCCAATCGCTTTTCTATTCTAAACTATTCTGAAATTACTACTGCAGTTTCTCTATACTGAAAAAATTAAATAATTTGATTCATTCTTCAATTCTTTTTTCTTTGAACTTTAACCAGAAGTATAGTTCGATATGGCAATCAGAATTAAGTGAAACATCCAGAAGGAAGAAAAAATGTCACATTCAAAAATGATTTTCCTAATTTACATGATTTTTTTAAATGGGAAATTTTACAAGTGCAATTTGAATGTCCTAGTCAAAGAAGATGCATTTTTTGCCTTATTTCATTGCTATAGGTATGCAGGCTTGCACATGTGCATATTTTCCTGCACACACACACACACTCACACACAAGTAGACTGCATTTAATATGATAGCTTAGAAAGCCAGCTATAGTTTTTTTCAGTAGGCTGAGTTAGGTAATATAAATCTTAACAAAAGTCAACCCATGCCATGTGGCATTTGAAGGTGGTAAATAACTTAATATAATATACAGGGATGGCTAGAGAGTCTGCAGAGATAAGGATATTTGATTTATTTTGTCATGTGTGGTCTTTCCACACAGCCCAATCTGTGTTCTCTCCAGGCTCTCTTTCTACATACAGAAATATATACATATATATATCTGTATATGTATTATATATATATATAATAAATTGATGAGGGGAGCATAATAACTTTGAAACTTGCTTTGTGTGAAAAATTAATTAACAGAAACCTCAGTTAAATAGATTTAGGAGACCTGGGTGTGGGGATGGTTTCTCACACCCATTGAAGATCGCAGAGCCCAACAGGAACAGAAAAGATTCCTCTTCTTTCCTGGCAAGGATTCAGCCAACAAAAAAAACCGCAGACACATTGTTTATGATAGCCCTCCCAACTTCCTTTTGCCCTCTATAAAAGTGTTCTCCTTCTTTTGCTGCGTGAGGGATTTGCATGTGGCTCACCATGGTTGCAGACCCCAAACTGCAATGTTTTGCTTATCCCAAATAAACCTATATTTTCCAAATAAATATCTGGCAGTCTATTTGTTTTATGGTAACATTTTGGTGGCCCATATGGGTACCAGGAAAGACCCTCAAAGGTTCTGGACTGGTGAGCAAACAGGTGCAGTACCCACAATTGAGCCCATTATGCTGACTCCTTTTCTTGCAAACCCTGGAGTTCGAAGGTACATCTTTCTCCTGGATCTGAGCTCATGCACTCCTTGCATTTCAAGCTCTCCAGACTTTATTTGGGAACTATTTTAAGGTTTTGTTCTTTCTGGTTAAAATCTCATTTTTATGTGAGTATTCATTTGGCACTTTGGTCTGATTTTGAGATCAGACTGTTTCAACTGAAGCTGACTTAGAGGGCTTCAGCCCATTCCTTTGGGAACATAAGCTTCTCTGAACCTGTGCCAGTTTTTCAGCCTTCAACCCTTTTTTTTTTTTGGAACAGGGGCTGTTCTACAGAAACTGGCTGAAAAGCCTTTGACCTTGCTTCTCTAGGACCAAGCTGTTTCCTTAAAACTGTCTGTGTTTGAGTTGCAAGCTTTTTGAATTGAGCTGTTTAAGCTGTTTGAAAATTATTCTTTTACCCTAGAGAAAAATCTCAGAAATGAGATAAAAGTTATCCAAAGATTTGGAGGGTGTCCCCCTCAAAGGACTCCAGTCAACTTTATGTTTAAAAACTGGGATCCTTCCTTGTGAGCATTTCTAATTAAGAGGACAGAACTGACCAAAGGCAATTTAGAATATCAGTGGCCATTAAGAAAAACTTTTGAAATCCCCAAACTTAATTTTTTTAAAACTGAATTGGGTTGCAATAACTCAAACATTCCCAGAACTGAATGAGATGGCTATTTCAATTGTTATTTTGAGGCTTCCCCAAGTTATCAGGAGTCTAAATTTGCCTCTCTGCAAAATAAGATTTTAAGATTACCTGAGGAAAACAAGCTATTAAAGAAAGATAAAATGGCTCCTAAAGCCTCACGCTATTCTTCCTTGGCTTCTTTGTCTCAGGATCTGCCTCCAACATCATCTTGTCTTTCTCTCTTGGCTCCTTGTGGTCAGACTCTGCCTTCAGGACCACCTTCCTCCTCCCCTTCTTTACTGTCTACACCTCTTCAATACCTCGATTCCTCCATACTAATTCTCTCAAGGGACTTCCCACTTCCTTTTCCTCTAAATTTTTCACAACTTGTCCCTTTAAAGTTAAGCCTTCTGAGGATCCAGATGCTAAAGTGATAATTTATTAGGTTCCCTGGAGTAACGCTGAACTGCAAGTCATATTCAAAGATTTTCTCAAACTAACCAAAGATCCTCACATATTTGCTAAGGAATTTAATATAGTCAACAAAATATATCAGTCTGGTGTCTCTGACTTATATCAGCTAGTCCAAATGCTCAGCCCCACTACTATAAAGCAGTCCCTCCCTCGGAGTACTAAAAGAATTCAAATAGTAGGGATCTCTAATGAATCTCAAAAAGCTTCTGTCTCTGAACCTGCTCCCTTTTGCTTAGGTCCTTTAAGAGAAACAAACCCAATTATCCTTAGTTCCTCCACCCCTAACCATTTATTAGCTTGAGACTTCTTAGAGAAGTGTAATGCTGGAATTGCTTTTTCCAAAAGGGGGAAATAATTCTAGAATTTGACAGTAGTCATCAAAGTAACCAACCAGATGAATTAAATGACCCTTTAATATCTTTTACTTGTTTTGTCTCTGAGGGTACTAAGAGTCGATTCTGGAAACACTGATAATTTGTCCCTAGTGAATCAGCTATCACCTTTCTTATGGGAAAATCTCCAACTGACATTGGCAAAATTCACAGCACATCTCCCATCAACATTCAAATAAATCCCTCAGAACTTCTTCCCATAATTAATCAATACCTTATAGGTAAAGAAGCCCTTCAAGGCATAAAGCCCACAAAAAGATTATAAAGGCTCAAGGTGTCATTATCCCTTGTGCTAGTCTCTGTTAATACTTTTATTTTACTGGTGAGGAAATCTAAAGTTAGAGGGTAGAAGTTTGTCCAGCACATCTGAGCAATAAACACTGTTGTTATCCCTTGACATCTTGTTGTTCCTAACCCTCACATGCTACTAACATCAACTCCCACCAGAAGTAAATTCTTTACTGTAATTGACTTATGCAGTGTATTATGTAGATTTCCCATAGATAAAGCTAGCCAATACTCTTTTGCTTTCACTTGGAAAGAAAAACATTTCACCTGGAGAGTAATGTCTCAGAATTTTACTAAGAGTCCTTATCCATGCAAATCCTGAAAGCTGATCTGTATGATATAAAGTTTGCTAGAAGTTCTACTTTGTTGTAATATGTGGATGGTTTACTTCTTTGCTCTCCTTCTCAAGCTTCCCCACAAGAAGACAGCATCAACTTGCTAAAACTTGCAGCTTTAAAGGGACATGAGGTCACCAAAGGAAAATTGCAGTTTGCCCAAACCCAAGTTCAATATTGAAGGCATCCAATAACAGAACAAGGTCTACAACTAAATTCAGATAAACTTCATAGTGTCCTTAGTTTCCTAGAACCAAAACTAAGTGCCAATTGCAGGTTTTTCTAAGGATAGTTGGTTATTGTCAAAATTGAATTCCAACTTTCTCTCTTATGTCTAAATCCCTGAATGTTTTACTAAACAACAACAACCTCCATGCAATTTTATAGGAAGAACCATATGACATGGTTTTTAAGGACTTAGAAGAGAACTTGATGAACCTACTTGTCCTTGGATATCCCAGTTTTCAAATTCCCTTTTTCTATTTTTGTATATGTAAAGGAAGGGAAGCCCTCTGGGTTCCTACTCAAAAACATGGGGACCTCAACTGACCAGAAGGGTATTATAACCAGCAACTGGACCCGGTGGCATGGGGAAACACCCCCTGCCTTAAAGCCATTGCAGCCATTTCTCTTTTGGTTAAAACCACTCATAAAATTATTATGAGATAACCTTTAACCATTTTTGTAGAAATCCTCTTGACTTCTCAACACACTCAACATTTTAATCATCAGCATCCCCTCCTATGAAGTCTTTTTGTTAATGGCTCCTCAGATAATTCTTTTATACTGTAATAAACTTAACTCATCTATTTTCCCTGCCATCACCAATGAAGTTCCTCAAGATTTCTTAATGCTGACAGACTACTCCTGGTGATGATTTGCAAAAGACACTTCTATGTAATTGTAGACATCTCATGGTTCACTGATAGTTATTTAAAAGGTGACAATGGCAAATATTGTGCTTGGTATGCTATTACAACTCCTTTTGATGTTGTTGAGGCAGCCTCTTTAACTATGGCTATTTCAGCCCAACAGGATGAAACATATGATTTTACAAGGGCTTGCACTTTAGCCAAGGACAAAAGTGTCAATATTTATACGGATAGTAAATATGCCTTTGGAGTAGCTCATGATTTTGAAATGTCGTGGTAGCAAAGTGTATTCCTTACTTCCAGTGTAAATAAAATTAAAAATGGCCTCTATAGTCAGGAGTCATTGGATGCAATACTTTTACTTGTTGCTCTAACTATTTTTAAGATGCTGGGGTATTTCAAACTCGACTCTCTGGAATCTCAGGGAAATCACCTTGTTGACGTTTCCTCAATAAATGCTGCCCTTAAAGGGACCTATAGCAG
The DNA here is from genome assembly GCF_028023285.1 of Balaenoptera ricei. Classification (NCBI taxonomy): domain Eukaryota; kingdom Metazoa; phylum Chordata; class Mammalia; order Artiodactyla; family Balaenopteridae; genus Balaenoptera; species Balaenoptera ricei. The sequence continues at coordinate 45,380,555 of NC_082656.1, read as the reverse complement.
CCAAATTTGTCATGGTTCAAGGGGATATTTCCCCAAATGATAATTTAGAAACACTGGCTAGAGAAGCCCAACAATTGGTCTCGGAAAAGGAAAAACAAGATTGGAAATTCAACAATTATTGTTTCAATAAAAAGAGAAAGCTCTGGTTTGGATAAAATAACAACCCAATTCTACCAGAGACTCTAAAATTCTCACTCCCCATTACTGTACATGTCTACTGACAGAATGATACTGACCATTGGTTTACTGACAAAAAGGTAGCATTCATGAATCAATATTTGTGGAGAAACATTAACCAAGCCACAGAAAGTGCCTACCTCACTTGTTCCACTTGTCTGAAGTGTAACCCACAGAAGTCAGTTTGTACTGCTCCCTGACATATTAAACTGTCTAATGAACAATTCAAAGTCTGGCAAATATATTTCATGCAACTTCCTCCCTCTAATGGATGTAAATATGTTTTAGTCATGGGGTGTGTTTTCACACTGGACTGAAGCCTTCCCTTGGAGACTGTCTACTGCCTCTTCTGTGGCTAAAGTCTTTTTGGCAGAGATTATTCATACCTGGGGAAATTATCTCAAACTTCATAGTGATAAAGAAACCCATTCTACTGACCAAATGCTTCAACAAGTCTGTGCTGTTTGGCCAATTTTAATTTCACTGTTTTTACCACCCTCAATCTTCTGGTTTAGTTGAACACACTAATGGTATTATGAACATTCAACTGGCAAGATTTGTAGGTGCCTTCCAAATACCTTAGCCGAAAACATTGCTTTCGGTCCTTCTAGATCTCAGATGTACCCCTTTTGGAACTCATATATTCTCACCCTTTGAGACAATCACAGGATACTCAATGTACTTGGCTCCTGCTGCTTTTGATCCACACCTTATACAAGGAAAGCTATTCCATTATTGCAAAGACCTAATGGCTTCTATTAAAATAACCATGTTTTGGCAGAGCATTATTTTAACAGTGCGCTCTCAGGAAATGAAGAACTTAAGCATCACACCTGGCAACTTGAAGATTTCATCTATTGGAATAGACACCTCCAGAAGAACACTTCAACCTCACTGGAGAGGTCCCTATTAATTAGGTGCAGCAACCAACCATTATACTGCCAGACTTCAAGGAACAGACTCTTGGATTCATGTGACACATCTAAAGAAAGTACCAAACTCTGACTGGACATGTGCATCATTTGGTGACCTGAAAGTAAATATTTCCTGTAATTGAATCAGACAATCTGTTAAGACAGCTTTCCTAAGATATCTGGACTAGGTGTGTTGGAAGTTTGCCACCAAACCTTTGATGATTACATGACACTTCAGATAATCTCCAATGTCCATGATCTTGGTAACATACAGATGTTAGATAAAAAATGTCTGAGAGTTCTCCTTTCTATTCCTCCTTGTTACTCAAATGTGACCTCAGTAGGCTTCTAATTTTTGCACTTTCCTTCAGATGTGAGACACCACACCCAGAGAAGGTTTTTTCCTGATATTAAGAGGCAAACAGTCGCTGAAACTGGAAAACCTGACTCTTGCTCAACAATGCTTTCAGAGAAAGCTCTTGATCAAAAAGGTAAAATATAAAAAAAAACTAATAAACAGAAACCTCAATTAAAGAGTTGGGAGACCAGAACAGGGAGCTCTCACGCCCTGCAATGATAGCAGAGCTCAATAAGAACAAAAAAGACTCCTATATTTTCCTGGCAGACAATGAAAACCATGGACTTTTTGTTTACTGTAACCCCCTCCACCAACTTCCTCTTCCTTCTATTGAAGTGTTCTCCTTTCCTTGCTGTGCAGAGACTTACATATAGCTTGTTATGGTTGCAGACCCCGAATTTTAATTCCCTGCTCATTCCAAATAAACCTCCATGTTTACCAGAGAAATATCTGGCAGTCTATTTATTTTAGGTCAGCATTTGTCAGTCTTTTCTCTGTACTAGAAATGATGATGAAAAAACATATAATGCAAGGGAGGTGGTTTCTGATCTCAATTGTAATTGGAGGAACCCTTAGCTACATGAGTTCAGTTACTTCAGAAGTGAAGTGTGTGCGGTCACTGTGTTAGTCCTCAGCACAGTAATCAGGGGTCAAGGAATGGTATGGCATTCAGAATTCTCTGACAGTCAACAGATTCCTAGGAATTAAAATGGAAACAACTAAACTAATTGACTTGTAAAACCAAAACAATTCAGAATTGACAAAGTCTCTTTTTTCATTTAATTCACAGTCAAAAAAAGTCAAAACCTCTATAAAAGTCACATAATTGACTTCATTTATCTGTCCTATAGTCCACCTACTGTCTACTTTGATTATAAGGGACACAGGATCCTTTTCAGGGAAGTCATATCTATGAAATGACATGTGCCTATTATTATTTCTCACATTTCCCACAGTATGCTAAAAATATATAAATATTTTGAGAGAATTAGCTTAATTCCAAGGTAACTGTAATTACTAGAGACCTGAAATACTATTGTGAGGTGCCAATTAGAGTTCGAATTTGTGGGAGGAGGACCCTTTGATCCTTTGACACTAATCTTTGATCACTTTTCCAGTTCCTGAAAATATCACACAAATAGATATTCCAACATTGGCTCCTTAGCCCATAAGTGATATTATAGTGTGAAGTCAATGGACACCAAGCCAAGTCATCATTATCATTATTGTCATCATTGTCATCATCATTCTTGAGGAAATACTAAAGATTATTTTAATCATCGAAAGTTTGAAAGTCACAGGTGTAAAAACAATCTTCATTATTCCTATCCAGTTCTCCAGATTGGGTAGTAACAAATTTGTATATTCCTAGACAATAAGATGGTGACTAAAATATGACTTTTGTTACAAATATAACTAATTATCTGGTGTGGTAGACAAAATAATGCTCCTTTAAGATATTCCCTGTGAATTTCCAGAATCTATGAGTATATTATATTACAAGGCTGGCAGAACTTTGCAGATATTATTAAGTTTAACAACCTGGTTTGGATTTTCCCTATAACTTTATGGAGGTTTCCTGGATTATCCAGGTCAGCCCAGTCTGACCACCTGAATCCTTAAAAGTGGAGAATTTTCCCAACTTTGGTAAGAAAAGAGCTGAAAAAATGGAAGCAAGGTCAGAGAGACACTATGTTGCTGGGGAAGAAAACCCTGAGCTGAAGAATGTAAATGGTCTCTAGAAGGTGAAAAAGGCAAGAAAGTGGATTCTCCTCTCAGACCTTCAGAAAGAAACATAACCATGCTGACACATTGATTTTTGCCCATGAGACTCATTTTGTAGGTTGACCAATGGCACTGGAGTATTATAAATTTATGTTGTTTTAATTCATATATGTATATTTTTGTAATTTGTTACAGCAAAAAATAGAAAATTATATTTGCTCAAATTAATATAGCATCTGATATTTGGAGTGTTATTATTGATGAGGCTAACATTTTACATATGGGGAAAAAAACCCCACAAAGCTATTAGAACCTATTTACTTTTCTTGCAGAAAAGGAAAAGCAGATTTTACTCTATTGACTCAATAATACATCAATTCTTATACTTTATGCCACAATGTGGTTCAGAGTCCAAAACTCCTCACCATCTCAAAGAACATCATCCTGGTCCACCACCCTGATGCTATCATGCTCATAGGACCTAGAGAGCAATAAGGAGCAAGCAACTGATAATTTTTTCACTACCTGTGTGTTAGAAGATAAGAAAGACATCTTATTTAAAAAATTTTGTTATTTCAGTAAAGTTATTGGTGGAACAGTGACAACGTGACAAAGGGTATATATGTTATACACATTGCTGCTTATTAATCCTCCCTAATTCCAAGTAAGAGGGTCAATGTTGAGGACTTTGGAAGCAGGCTATAAGATATTTCCTTATGGAAACCATTTTCTTAATAATTCAAATATCCAGCTTTTAAATACAGTCCAATATAAGAGAAAGATTTGTACCATTCCATATTTCTGAGTGAAAGTATATGAAATTGTGGCCTTATAATCTGGTAGATCCTACAAAGTGAAAACAGTGGCATATTATAGAGTTAGAAAGTATCAAATAGGAGAATTATAAAAGAGAAACCAATGACTTTTTACCAAGATCATGTATAATTCAGCAAGAATATCTTCTACTATTGAAAATATCTCTGGAATTGCTTTGGGATTTTAGTAGACACTAAATATCTAAAAATATTAGACTTAGATAATAATCTGAATTAATAATAATTACATTAATAATAAATAATTTAAATTTTATTTAGATATTAAATAATCATTCGGAAATCATGTGACCATATTACTTATGGGTCCCATCACAAAGTAATGCTTATTAATCTAATCAACATTGTCATAATGTCAGGTAAGTCCTATAACACTGGATCAAAAGTTATTAAAAGGTTAAGCCTTGTACAAGGCTTGAAGATAGTAATAAGTTTCATGCATACAAATGTACTATCTGATATGTATACTCCCACAAAATTGTTGTTTCATGATAAACTTACATTGATGTCTTAAATCCACAATGAAGGATAAAATTGATAGGTCTTTTTTATTATGGCTGTATGAGCACACTGAATACTTATTCTAGATTTGATTTGCTTGCCTTCACAGGCGTGATCTCACAGATTGATTGGATGTCACTCTAGGATGTGGTGTCTGTCCTATATTTGGTACTTTCTCTCCCATGGTGAGTGCATGGGTTAGCAATTAGCACCCTTAGTGTCAGACAATAGAACACTGTAGCTATTTTAAGGATGAAAAGGTTATTGCAGGTTTCAAAGTGTAGAAATAGCAAAATTAAAACTACCAAGTCAATAATTAGTATTTTGCATATAAAAATAGTTCGAGAACTGGGAGCTTCCCAATTCAAAGTCTGATATGAAGCTTAGGGGCATGAACTTATAAGATAACTTATAAAGTGAAATGAGGAAATTATTAACTTTTACAATGATCAATTTTTACAATGGCAATTGAATTGGTGATTTTTTAAAAATTCTGCAGTGAGTACCATTTTTAGAAAGATGACTTAAAGTTTTCTTTATGATTTTCAGAGGCATTTACAAGAAATTACCTGTTAAGTTTTGGTTATGTTCATGAATTAGGTCAGACTTAGTTCTGCTTACATGACTTACATGGTTTTGTCTGTTCAAGACATTCTCCAGTCCAGTCTCCATTTTGTATTTAATTTTAACACAGGTTAACTAACACGCAGTTTACAAAGTCATTTAAGAGCTGTAGAAGCCATATCCTTCCAGGAACAACTTCCAGAAACAATGCATAGTCAACTACCATTGTTACCACCAGACCCACATAGCCCTGCTATCACCCTCAGCAACAAAATTGATTTTATGTCTCCTGAATGTTCTTCATGTAATTAACTTCCATGTGATGGTATTCTAGAGGTGAGATAGGCTTTGAAATGTAATTTTGTTATTACTTTTATTATATGTTTGAAGAGCAGAATTTACACTGTGGTGAGCTATCAAAATATAGGAACCTGGTGTTCAGACTTAGTTTCCTAAATATCACTCTCCAATAAAAGGATCCAAGGTTTCTTGAAGAAATAGTTGATTCTAGGGCCAGAGTAAGGAAAATACAAGAGAGTCTGGAACATCTTGCAGTGCAAAACTTAAGGAAGTACAGAGCCAAAGGGAGGAAGAGGAAGAAACTGGGCACACAGAGATTACCTGAAAGAACTCTCAATGTTGAGGGCTGGAAATATTTGAACAACAATTTAAATAATGTAGTATTGAATTATAACTCAAAAGATGTAATAAATATGCATGAATCCAGGATGATACTGATTGAATAAATAAATGGATAAAAGGGAAAAATCTTTCTTAGAGAAAAATTACAAATATTATAAACAATTACTTTGTTCTTTCAAGGTGTGGAACTTAATTCTCCTCCTCTTGGGTATGGGTTGAATTTAATGACTTACTTCCAAATGATAGGGTATAGAAAAAGAAAAATAATAAAGTGAAGAAAGCTGGCAAACACTACCTTAATCAAGTGATCAAGTTTAGCATCACCCGTAATGAGTCATATTGACATCTTGAGGTTTCATGAGAAAAGCATCAGATAAACCCAATTCAGAAACATTTTACAAAATACCTGACCAGTATTCTTAAAAACTGTCAAGGTCATAAGAAACAAGTAAAGACTGAAAAATTGTTAAGTGCAAGATGGTATACTGGATTGGATTATGGAACAGTAAAAAGATAAGTAGAGATCTGGTGAAATCGTGGTAAAGTATATAGCTTAGTTGGCAGTAATGTGCTAATGATAATGTCTTAGTTTTGGAAGATGGTTATGATTATATAATATGCAACATTAGGGGAATCTGGTTGCAGGAAATCTCTACATCGTTCAACTTTTCTGTAAAACTAAAACACTGTCAAAACAAATGATTTATTTAAAAACGTAGAGAAAGTCTTCCAAAGACTTTGTGCTGCCAGCATACATCTTTAATATGAAAGATACAAAAGATAAGGAATACAGTTTGAAAGGAAAAGAAAAGTTCCCAGACACCCAAAAAAGCATATCAATGGTGAGACATATTAATGTTCAGCATTAGAAACATGATCTACAAAAATTTGTTGTTGGGGTCTACACCTACCTTTAATCCAAATCAAACCTCTATTTTTAGATTACATGAGGTGGGGCCTACAGTATGTCCTGCTGTATATTTCTATGATATCAAATTTCATTATTATCACATGTAGTCTAATAACCAAAACTTTGCCATTAAATAACCTATATATATCCATCAGTCAGAGACTAACAAGAACATACAGTCAACAGTGTTGGGTTTAGTGAATGCTACAGCAAAAAGATCTCACAATATGGGGCACTCTGAGCATCTCAAAAAATAGCTTTAGGGAAGGAGTATTAATAAAATTTGAAGGATAGAACTTGGTCATGAAATGCTCTTATCAGAGATTGTAAGAATGTATAAACTAGAGAGTTTTGAGAACAGTCAATGATCTAGTCTTTAGAACACATGAGTCCACGAGGAGTCACTGTAACATTTTCTTGGGATATATGTGTCTAAGGAACTGGAAAGAATTTAAGCTTAGTCTGTGATGAGCATCATGGTTTGGTATGAAACAGTTCATTTGTTTTATAAATTATAATGCAATCCATTTTGAAAAGTTGTGGTTTCTGTTACATGTCTCAATTCCCCCTGACAGTCTAGCTGTCAGAAGGACCATTTTTCACTTTATCAAAGCCAACCAACACAGCAGAAGATTAAATAATGAAGCAAAATGCAATTTTAAATGCTTTGAAACCAATCTGTTATATATGCCAAGTATTGTTCTATTCAGTAGTAATGTGGTTTTTAATCCGTGAAAATCCTTGTAATTGTATGTTCCCATGATTTAGGATAGAATTAGCCCATAGCTGTGTTTATGGCAATAAAAGTTTATTTTGCTAAAATGCTTGCCTATTCCACAAGCCATACAAAATTGCATTTTTTAAAGAGCCCTAGGAATTCTTCAAATATTTTTCCTCTAATAATGGAAAATATGACCATACCATTTTCAAATATGACTAAATAAATAATGTATAATCTATAGCAATCCTTTATTTGCTTTAGTTTAAGTTATATGTCATCTTCTCATGTCTTTTTACTAGAGCATTCACATTAGTAACTTTTATTTATATGTTTAGCATATTAAGGTTAACAACTTTCATTTTGCATGTTTATGATTCCAAGCTGAAGGACGGGATGTTTTATACTCATTCTGAAGCAATGATTGACATCTACTTGATGATCAGTAAATATTGTTAAACGTGTGACTGTGTGATGAGTGAATGGAAGGGGTCAGGTGGAAAGATTTGAGGTGTACTCTCAAATGGTAAAGCATAGGGAGCAAAAGATAGAAATAATAAATGAATTTATTTAATGCTAACTCTGTTATGTTCTTACCCATTTAATTTAAAAAAATTTGTAAGTGAATATTGAAATAATTATAATCATAGACCATATGGCTATGGTCCATATGGACCATAACGAGTTACAAAGAAAAAGAGAAAAAAATGCCTTGTATTCAATTAATTTTTCTTTGGACCAAGGAGAAAATTATAACTAAGCCTTAGAACTATTGCTAAAACGTGTGTGAATAAATATTTGATTTTTTTATACCTGTAGGAAAAATTAATTTAGAGCTCATAGTAGAAATAATAATTAAGAAGCCAATATTTCTTTAGAGGAAAATATGAGTTTTCAATGGGTTTTTGATTCCCTGAATTCCAGAAAATATGTAATGTACAATTTTTCCTGTTTTAATACTTTGTTTTACCCATGTAAATTGGTTCTCTGGGGAAGAAATAATAATTGAGTCATATGCCTTTTTCGCAATCTTAGAATAATTATCTTATATCAATACTTGAATAACTATTAACATGCAAGCAAATATCGTCCTTAAATTGTATTAGAACACAGTAATCAAGCTCCATGCTTACCATTAAAAATTAGAATTTTCCATTATTTATCTTTTTTAAGTCACAAAAATCCTGATAATTTTACATTTACCTTACAGATCACTGTAATATTCTCTTGTCAATAATGTCAATATGATTGCAACACATCTTAGAAACTTTGTTCTGTCTGGAGTATAACCTATTTTCCACCCAAGCAGTGAAAAACTCATTAAGCAAAACTCTTGAACATTGCAACGCTTTAACTTCTTGATTGTTTTCTCAAGCTCACCACCAAATCCAGATATATTTAGTAGCAGCTTATTTTCTTAGTTCAAATTAATTTAAAAATAATATGTTAAAATGTTATATTTTCAGTCCTTTATCTTTCTTTGACCACTGAGAGGAAGTCTGCGGTTCTGACCCTGATGCCATTGGTCAACCTCCAGTGTTACTGAGTTTAAGTCCCTGAGATATTATAATCTTCCTTCTTTATGATTTTCACCCAGTACATGTTAATTTAGCTTGTGGAGTTATATGTCCCCCACCTTTATAATACAATGCATGTAAGTGAGGTTTTATTGCTTAGATGCTAGACATAATAACCAGAGAGATTATTGACTCCCTATCAGAAAAGTAGATTAAGTCCTCCAACCCTTGTTGTAGTAGTGAGACTTAGAGGGGACTCAAGCACTTTTTTTTTTTTTTGAACTTTAAACCACAGAACTTTTATTCTATGTCATTTCACATCTCACAATTAGTGAAAAAGATTCACATAAATTTTACTTATCACTATAGAATACACTGCATATTATTATAACTGTGTCTTATTTCATAAACCCCTGAAAACATCATCATAGATTTGTCATTATTATACAGGATAAAATAATAACATTAATCCAGCACTCTTTATGTGTTAGACATTTATCTTTATTATTTTTGTTGTTGTTGTTGCCAACAACCCTATTTGGAAGTTATTCTCATTATCTTCATTTATATGCAAGGAAAATTATGTTTAGAGAGGTTAGCTAAGTTGTCCAGAATTAAATAGCCAATAAAAGGTAGAGTCAGTATGTGACTGTTAGCATTCTAGCCCTGGAATGTATGAATTAAACACTACCGTTATGCACAGTGTCCACAGCTGAAGGGCATGTGGAACATGTTGTTTGCCCTATTTTCTACTCACCAAGCCAGGGACTCTTGTGCAGGAAATGCACCAGCCTGGAAGATGGTAGCCATGAGCATTACACAAAGGTTAACAAATATGTTTCAAGAAGTCCCTTATTAATACAGTGTACAGCTTTCATGTTTTTCCTCTCAGTGGTCAGCATCTAACACACTTTGGACTCCTCCTTACCAGGAGTCCCATATTTAAATTTTTTTAAAAGAAAATGTGTTCTATGATCCCAGCACAGTGTCTCATGTTTGATATTTATTAACTCATTCTACCAACTTTATTTTAACAAACCCACAAACACATCATAGGTAAAATGACTTACTGTTGTGGACACATAACTAGCTCTGGGTGCCCTGACTTACCCATTTTGTGGCTTTTGCATCAGAGTAAACCAAACATCTGAGTTCCTATTCATTTATTAAAATATGAAGCCACCACATTAAAACTTTCCCTATTCCTCAATAATAGTTATATTTTTAAAAAGATGGCTTTACAAACAATATGCAGGAAATGCAAAAATAACTTTTTTCTTCATTGAATATGAAGAAGTATTAAGCTAAACATTTTGAGTGTATAGTACTCAAAAAAACATTGATGGTCTAATAATTAATTTGAATTAAAGAAAAACTATTTGACCAGCACTGCTATGAACTGAATTGCTCCCACCATTTGAATATTTATTTTACAACCCTTCCTGGGCCAAAACTGTTTCTAAAAAATGTAAAAAGGTAATATAAAGTAAGAGCATGTGTCTATTATGAAACAGATATTTGTGAACTTAGATTGACTATGTATTTTAAAAATATTTACTTGTTTACTCTATTTTCATAAGAAACAATTAATTGTTTTTTTATTTCAATAAAAATAAATCAGAAAGTATTAATACAGGAAAAAGAAAGTAATGTCATGCTTAAATTTTCTTTCAAAATTTTTAAAAATATTATCTTTGTTTATGTACTATGTTATATTAATTAGCACCCATTACTGCAAATTATTATCTAATTATGCATATTACATAGTAGACACAAATTTCTGTTTATAAATACATTTTTAAAGTGTGGAACTAACTTGTATGGTTTTAAATCAGTATTAACCACGGATCATCAGTTCAGAGAATAGCTACATATTATTGAGCATATACCATGGAACTGGCCCTAGATACTTTATATATGTATATGTGTGTGTGTATATATACATATATATACAAAAAATATTTTCTTCTTTGAATGTCATTATCTTAATATGGCACCTCATTCTCTATTTATGTCATGTTTTTATAACTTATTTTTGAAGATTTAAAAATTTTTGTTCCTGCAATATAAATCTAGTTATCAAGAACATATAGCCTTTCCCTGATTTTCTTAAAAATCATAGTGTGTCCTGTATGCTCATACTGTGTTTCTTTGCAAACAGAAAGAGAGGTAGTGGCAAATGTTTTGTTTCAAGGAATAAAATTTAATTATTATGGAGAGAAACATCCTATAATAATTGAAATGCTTAGATTCCCTTGACATAGATGAAATTCAACGTGTAGCTCTTCATTTCATTAAACTATTATAGACACAGCTGGGCTTGGGTGAAGAATTGGAAATGACACATTTTGGGAAATATTTTAAACAGGCACAACTAAATAAGTTGGACTTATTCCAAGGTGCTGAAATATTTATGTGTTGTTTCTTTCTGCTGACAAGTAGCTTGCTACATGTGAATGTTATTTAGACATATAATCATTGACATTAGGTTACTAAGTTGTTGTGCAAGTAAGGAAAGTTGAAATCTTTTACTTTATAATCAGTTGAAGTTGATGCACTTTGACTTTAAGATAATATTCCTACTGTGTTCCAATAAGAATAAGCTTTAACTGAGACTCTAGGGATCCACATAAGTGTCATACACAAAAGGAACAGGGATGCTTGAGATGTCATTTGCAGAGGATACTTTAGTTGCAGGCAGACTCAAAAGAGCTTATTGATATTATCCCATTTAAAAATGGGCAGTGGGCTTCCCTGGTGGCGCAGTGGTTGAAAATCTGCCTGCCAATGCAGGGGACATGGGTTCGAGCCCTGGTCTGGGAAGATCCCACATGCCGCGGAGCAACTAGGCCCGTAAGCCACAACTACTGAGCCTGCGCATCTGGAGCCTGTGCTCCACAACTAGAGAGGCCGCGATAGCGAGAGGCCCGCGCGCCACAATGAAGAGTGGCCCCCACTTGCCACAACTGGAGAAAGCCCTCGCACAGAAACAAAGACCCAACACAGCCAAAAATAAATAAATAAATTAATTAATTAAAAAAAAAACTGTTAAAAATGGGCAGTGAGAAAGCAAAGGAGAGAATTATTGTGGGAAGAAGGGTCAAAGAAAAAGGCAAAAAATATAGGAGAAGGAATTCTACATTCACAACATCTTTCTTATTTTACTCACGTAAGAGATGAATTCAGTACAAAATTATAAAATAACATTTTGAGCTGGAAGCAAGATCATTGCAATTATAATCATGATTATTACGATAAATTGCTTACCAGACAATGAGAAATGCTTGAATTTTAAAAGATATGCAATACTACAAGAACATCTGTGTTGCCATTTATTCTTCTCAGACAAAAGTAGACACATACTACAAAAAGGTAGATCTCTCCAGTTTAAGCTATTTCTAGAGAATATTTCATAATCTAAATTTTAAAGTTAAGATTCTTAATTTTTTATTTTTCAGGAATAAAATAAATCATATTTTGATATTGTCTCTTTTGAAGAAAATAAAATCATCAGTTGTTCTTCCTTTTGTTTTTGTTTTTTGTTTTTTTTAACAATGAATGTTAGTGACAAGTCCACAGCCTAACTATACATGGACAAAAACTCCACTTGGATTCAATCATATTATCAGAGGAGAGATTTTGCAAAATTTTAAAAATTTATGTATAATTTAACCTATGTGTCTAGGACAGTATATCATTGTGGAGGACTATACCTCAAAAAGACTAATGAATTAGTCAATTCATTCACAAAAGGACAAAACTGTTTCTATTTAACAACATTAAATGAATCACTGTATAAAATATCAGGTTTATATTTAAATGTTCTAAGTATTATTTCTCTCATGTAAAAAGTTAAATTTTATTTTATTTTATTTAAATCAAGTTTGAATGTGTTTTATTTTTTAATATAAAGTTTCAGTGGTCAACATAAGAACATAAAACCTTTGTCCTAATTATCTAAAATAGTTTTGAACATACTAACATATTAATTTCAATTTCACACATTTTAGCTTTAAAAATTAACTGAGTAGTCTCTGTATGAGATTAATCATAGAACCTACATCATGAATATTTTGAAGTAGGGTCTCTCAGTTTTTTAACTTTCCTTTACAAATAAAAATACATTATCAATTGTTTTAAGGTACGTAAAAGTACCTTTCACATGATCATGATAACACAATGCAAAAACAGAAGTTCTCTATTTTCTAAAATCTCTTTTTTCCTGATTCATGTTTTTTTAAAAAATAAAAAAAAAAATTGTTGAAAAGCAGTTGACATACAATATTATGTTAATTTTTGATGTTTTACATAATGATTTGACATTTGCATACATTATGAAATGATCACCACAATAAGTCTAGAAACAATCTGACCACATACAAAGATGTTAAAATATTATTGACCATTTTCAAATGAGTGTTTTTGGTTTTCTTGGGGTAAACACCCAGAAGTGAAACTGCTGGATCATATGGTAGTTCAATTTTTAATTCTTTTAGGAAGCTGCATAATGTTTTTCATAGTGGCTGTACCACTTGACAGTCCCACAAACAGTGCATGATGGTTTCCTTTTCTTCACATTCCAGTCAACACTTGTTATTGCTTATCTTTTTGATGATAAGCATTCAGACAGGTGTGAGGTGGTAGTATTTCATTTTGATTTGCATTTCCCTGATGATTAGTGATGATGAGTGTTTCTACATGTGTCTCTTGATTATTTGTATGTCTTCTTTGGAGAAATGTCTATTCTGGTCCTTTGCCCATTTTTTAATTGAGTTTTTTGATCTTTTTGATGTTGAGTTGTATGAGTTCTTTGTATATTTTAGATATTAACCCCTTATTGGATATACAGTTTTCAAATATCTTCTTCCATTCAGTAGGCTGCTTTTCCTTTTGGTTGATAGTTTCTCTGGTTGTGCAAAAGATTTTTAGTTTGATGTAGTCCCATTTGTTTATTTTTGCTTTATTTCCCTTGCCTGAGGAGACATATACAAATATATATATATATATATATATATATATATATATATATATATATATATATATATATATTACTAAGACCAATGTAAAAAAGCACACAAGCCAAAGTTTCTGTAAACAAAACAGCATGCATGGTATTAGCACAAATACAGACATATAGATCAATGGAAGAGAATGGAGATTCCAGAAATAAACCCATGCACCTATGGTCAATTAATCAATACCAAAGAGGAAAGAATAGACAATGGAGAAAAGAAAGTCTCCTCAATAAGTGGTGTTGGGAAAGCTAGACAGCTACATATAAGTCAATGAAATTAGAATATCACCTCACACCATGTACAAAAATAAACGCAAAATGGTTTCAAGACCTAAATGTAAGACCTGACACCATAAAACTCCTAGAAGAGAACATAGGCAAAAGATTCTTTGACAAATCATAGCAATATTTTCTTAGGTAAGTCTCCCAAGGCAAAAGAAATAAAAGCAAAAGTAAACAAATGTGATCTAATCAAACTTAAAAGCTTTTGCACTACAAAAGAATTATCAAGAAAACTTACAAAATGGGAGAAAATATTTGGAAAAAATGTAACTGACAAGGGATTAATATCCAAAATTTATAAACAACTCATACAACTCAATGTTGAAAAAACAAACAACCAAATTAAAAAATAGCCAGAAGACCGAAATAGACATTTCTCCAAAGAAGACATACAGATAGCCAAGAGGCACATGAAAAAATGATCAGCATCACTAATTACTAGAGAAATGTAAATCAAAACCACAGTAAGGTATCACCTCACACTGGTCAGAAGGGCCATCATCAAAAAGTCTACAAATAATAAATGCTGGAGAAGTGTGGAGAAAAGGGAACCCACATATACTGTTGGGGAGAATGTAAATTGGTGCAGCCACTATGGAAAACAATATGACGGTTCCTTAAAAAACTAAAAATAGAGCTACTATATGATTCAGCAATCCCACTCCTGGGTACATATCCAGAAAAAATGAAAACTTTAATTCAAAAAGATACATTCACCCCAATGTTCATAGCAGCACTTTTTACAATATCCAAGACATAGAAGCAACCCAAGTGCCCATCAACAGATGACTGGCTTAAAAAAATGTGATATATACATATATATATATATATTACTCAACCATAAAGAAGAATTGCCATTTGCAGCAACATGGATGGACCTAGAAAATATCATGCTTAGTGAAATAAATCAGATAGAGTAAGACAAACACTAAATGATATAATTTATATGTGGAATCTAAAATAACAATACTAATGAATCTACATACAAAACAGAAACAGAGTCACAGACGTAGAAAACAAACTTATGGGCAGGGACAAATTAGGACTATGGGTTTAACAGATATAAACCATTATATATAGAATAGATAAGCAACAAGGGTTTACTGTATAGCATGACATATTATACACAATATCTGTAGTAACTTATAATGGAGTATAATCTACCCAGAAAAAAAAAAAAAAAAAACTGAAATAAAAGTGTACTGGCTATGTTTTCTTCTAGAAGTTTTATAGTCTTAGGTATTACATTTAAGTGTTTAATCCATTTTGAGTTTATTTTTGTATATGGTGTGAGAAAGTAGTCCACATTGGTTCTTTTGCATGTAGCTGTCCAGTATTCCCAACACCATTTATTAAAGGCTGTGTTTTCTCCATTGTATATTCTTGCCTCCTTTGTGGTAGATTAATGGACCATGTAAGTGTGGGTTTATTTCTGGGCTCTCTATACTGTTCCATTGAGCTATGTGTCCATTTTTGTTTCAGTGCCTAACTGTTTTGATTACTATAGTTTTGTACTATAGTTTGCAAACCCAGAGTGTGATATCTTCAGCTTGTTCTTCTTCTCAAGATTGTTTTGGCTATTCAGGGTTTTATGTGTTTCCATACAAATTTAAGGATTATTTATTATAGTTCTGTGAAAAATTCCATTGGTATTTTGAAAGGGATTGTATTGAATCTGTATATTGCCTTGTGTAGTATGGTCATTTCAACAATATCAGTCCTTTCAATCCATGAACACAGTATATCTTTCCACTTGTTAGTGCGGTCTTCAGTTTCTTTCATCAATGTCTTATAGTTTTCTTAGCACAACTATCTTACCTCCTTGGTTGTATTTATTTTTAGGTATTTTATTCTTTAAAGTACAATTGTACATTGGATTGCTTTCTTAAATTCTCTTTATGATAGTTTGTTGTTTGTATACAGAAATGCAACAGATTTTTGTATATTAATTTTGTATCCAGCAACTTTATTGAATTCATTTATTAGTTCAGATAGTCTTTGGTGGTATTCTTAATTTTTTCTCTATATAGTATCGTGTAATCTACAAACAGAGACAGTTTTACATTTTCCTCTCTAGTTTAGGTTCCTTTTACCTCTTTTTGTCTTGTCTGATTTCTGTGACTCAGATTTCTATACTCTGTTAAATAAAAGTGATGAGAGCAGGCATCCTTATTGTGTTCCTGATCTTAGAGGAAATGCTTTCAGCTTTTTATCATTAAGTATGATGTGGTGTAGATTTGTCATATATCGCCTTTATTATGCTGAGATATGTTTCTTCTATACCAACTTTTTTGATTGTTTTTATCAAAAATGGATGTTGAATTTTGTCAAAATCTTTTCTGAATCTATTGAGATAGTCATACAATATTTATTATTCAATTAGATAACGTGGTGCATCACAGTGATTGATTTGCAGATATTGAAACATCCATCCTTGCATCCCTGGGATAAATTCCAGTTGATCATGGTGTATAATCTTTTCAATGTATTGTTGAATTTGGTTTGCTCATATTTTGTTGAGGATTTTTTCATCTTTGTTCATCAGTGATATTGGCCTGTAATTTTCTTTTTTTTTTTTTATTTTATCTTCATCTGGTTTTGTTATGAGGATGACGCTGGCCTTATAGAATGACTTTTGAAGCACTCCTTTCTCTGCACTTATTTGGAATAGTTTGAGAAGAAAGTGTGTTATCTCTTCTTTAAATGTTTGGTAGTATTCACCTATGAAGCCATCTGATCCTGGACTTTTGTTTGTTGGGAGTGTTTTTTAATACTAATTCCTAATTCAATTTTATTACTAGTATTAGAGTGTTCATATTCTCTATTCCTTCTGGTTCAGTCTTGGGAAATTGTATGTTTCTAAGAATTTGTTCATTTTTTTTTTCTAGGTTGTTCATTTTAGTGCTGTATAATTGTTTTAAGCTATTTCTTATGGTGTTTTGTATTTCTGTGGTGTACGTTGTAACTTTTCCTTCAATTCTGATTTTATGTATTTGGGCTATCTCTCTTTTTTCTTGATGACTCTCACTAAAGTTTTTTTTTTCAATTTTGTTTATCTTTTCAAGTAACCACCTCTTAGTTTCATTGATCTTTTCTATTGTTTTTTGGTATCAATTTATTTCTGCTCTGGTCTTAATAATTTCTTTCCTTCTACTAACTTTGGGTTTTGCTTGTTCTTTTTTTCTAGTTGCTTTGGTATAAGATTAGATTGTTTATCTGAGATTTGTCTTATTTCCTGAATGAAGCTTGTATTGCTAAAAACTTCCCTCTTAGAGCTGCTTTTGCTGTTTCCCATAGATTTTGTATCATTGTATTTTCATTTTTATGTATTTCCAGGTATTTTTTTTTAAATTTCCTTTCTACTTTATTCTGTAAATTATTGGTTGTTTAGTAGCATTTTGTTTACTCTCCACATGTTTGTGTTTTTTATAGTTATTTTCTTATAGTTGATTTATAGTCTCATAGTGTTGTGCTTGGAAAAGATGCTTGATAAGATTTCAATATTCTTAAATTTGAGACTTATTGTATGGTCTAGAATGTGATCTATCCTGGAGAATGTTTCATGTGCAATTGAAAATAATACATATTCTGCTGCTTTTGGATAAAGTGTTCTATATATGACCAATAAATCCATATAGTCTAATGTGTCATGTGAGGTCTTTGTTTTCTTATTAATTTTCTGTCTAGATGATCTGACCATTGATGACAGAGAGCTGTTAAAGTCCCCTACTATTATTGTGTTACTGTCAGTTTCTCCCTTTATGTTTCTTAATATTTGCTTTATGTATTTATTTGCCTCATTGTAGGGTGCATATTTATTTCCAATTGTTTTATTTTCTTCTTTGAGCTTTCCCTTTGTCATTATATAATGTCCTTCTTTATCTCTTATTACAATCTTTGTTTCATGGTATATTTTGTCTGATGTTAAGTATTGTTACCCAAACTTTCTTTTTGTTCCACTTATATGGAATACATTTTTCCCTGCCCTCATTTTCAGTCTGTGTGTGTCTTTAGATCTGAAGTGAGTCTCTTGTAGTCTGCTTATAGATGGGTCTTGTTTTTCAGTCATTTAGCCACGTTGTGTCTTTTGATTGGAACGTTTAGTTCATTTACAGTTAAAGTAATTCTTTATTGGTATATTTGTTTCCATTTTGTTAATTGTTTTCAGTTGTTTTTATAGTTCTTTTTTGTTCCATATATATATGTATATATATATATATATATATATATATATATATATATATATATATATATATATATATAATGGTGATCTCAAGTTCTAATGCATTCTCACAACCTTGAATTTTTACTCCCCACTCATATTTAATATTTATGTCATTATATTTTACATTGTTCTGTTTTGTGTATCCCTTAGCTACTTATTGTGCATATACTTGATTTTACAATATTTGTGTTTTAACCTTCATGCTAGCTTTATAAATGGTTGATATATTACCTTTATTACATGTTTGCTTTACTAATGAGACTTTTTTCTTTCATAATTTTCATATTTCTAGTTGTGTTCTTTTCTTTCCCACTGAGAGAAGTCCTTTTAACATTTCTTGTAAAGCCTGTTTAGTGATGCTTAACTCCTTTAGCTTTTGCTTCTATGTAAAATTTTAATCTCTCCTTCAAATCTGAATTATTGCCATGTTGGATAGAGTATGCTTTGTTGCAGGCCTTTTCCTTTTATCACTTTGACTTGTGCCACTCCCTCTGGTCAGCAAAGTTTCACTGAATAATCATATATTAGTCTAATGGGTGTTCCCTTTTATGTAACTAGTTGCTTTTCTCTTGTTGCTTTTAATATTCTCTCTTTTAATGTTTGCCATTTAAATTATAATATATATTGGTGTAGACATCTTTAGGTTGATCTTGTTTGTGACTCTCTATGCTTCCTGGACCTTGATGTGTTTCCTTTTCCAGTTTTGGAAGTTTTCAGCTATTATTTCTTCAAATAATTTATCTGCCCCTTTCTCTCTCTCTCTTCTCCTTCTGAGACCCCCATAATGTGAATGTTAGTACATTTGATTTCCCAAGGGTCTCTTAAACTATCCTCATTTTTTAAAATTATTTTTTCTTTTTTCTGTTCAGCTTAGGTAATTTATACTATTGTCTTCCAATTTGCTGATTTGCTTCTCTGCATCATCTAAGTTACTGTTGATTCCTGCTAGTGTATTTTTTATTTCAATTATTGTATTATTTAGCTCTGTTTCCTTCTTCTTTACATTTTCTAAATTTTGTTAAATTCTGCTTTCATCCATTCTTTTCCTGAGTTTGTTGATCATCTTTATGATCTTTATCTTGAACTCTTTATCAGGTAGATTGCTTCTCTCTACTTACTTTAGTTCTTTTTTGAGTTTTTGTCTTAATCCTTCATTTAGAACATATTCCTCTGTAACCCACTTTTGTCTGATTCTCTTTTTCTATTTCTATGAATTAGATAAGTTAGTTGCATTTCCCAATCTTGGAGAAGTGGCCTTATATAGGAGACATCTTATAGGGCCTAGCTGCATACTCTCCTCTCATCACCAGAGCTATATGCTCTAAGGATGCCCCAAATGTGGGTGCCATAGTTTTTTTCTGCTGTGGCAGGCTGACTACTGTTGGTATGTTGGTAGATGGAGCCAGCCCCTGGCCTGGTTCACAGCCAGTCTCTGTCTCATGTGGTTGTTGCCAGTCCACTGTTGTATAGGGCCATGTCTCAGAGCAGCTGGCTGTGAGTCCTGAGGGTTCTGGGGCTGGTGTCAGCCCACTGCTGAGTGAATAAGCCCCGAGCACTAGTAGATCAGAGGGAGGATTCCAAAATGACATTTGCCAAGGTCAGTGTCTCGATGGTAGAATGAGCTCCCCAAAATGGCTGTTGCCAGTGTCTATGTCCCCAGGGGGAGTCGCAGTTGTCTCCTTCTCTCCGGTAGGCTCCTCAAGATTCAGCAAATGAGTCTGAACCCGCCTCCTTTTATATTAGTCCCTCTGTTCTGGGTCATGGAGCATGCACCCTTTAGTAGTGGAGTCTCTGTTTCCTACCAACCATCGTGCTCTCCCATATGCAAGTCGTGCTGGCCTTTGAAGACAGATGTTATTGGAGCTGAATCTTCACAGTGCAGGAATCCCAGGCTGGGGAGCCCAATGTGGAGCTCAAACCCCTTGCTCCTTGGAGAGAATCTCTGCAATTGTGATTCTCTTCCCATTTGTGGGTCACCTACTCAGAAGTGAGAGTCTTGACTACATCACATCTCTGCCCCCCAACCGCTTTTGTTGTTGTTTCTTCTTTATATCTTTAATTGTGGGAAATCTTTCCTGCTAATCTTCAAGTTGTTTTCATGTATAGTTGTTCTGTAAGTAGTTGTAATTTTGGTTTGCCTGTGGGAGGAGGTGAGCTCAGAGTTTTCCTACTCTGTCATTTTTTCCTGTATCACATCTTCATTTCCTAAAGTACAAGCCCATTCATTTGTGCCTGTTGGGATAATATGAATTATTCCTTCATAGGAACACAGGACATTATAATAAGAAGATAGTACTTTATTGGGTACATAAATAGAACTCTGATTAAATCCTGACTCTTCCTTTTAACAGCTGCATGACCCTGAGCAAGGAACTTGACTTCTCTAATCCTTAATTTCTAAATGTGTAAATGGAGATAATAACACCTACCCCAAAGGGGTTTTTCCAAGGTAAATGATGTGTCATAATTAAAGCATCAGACAGAGAGCACATCGATAGTGAGCATTTCATAACTATGAGTTCACTAACTCCTGCCTCCTACTACTGTATAGGAAGTTCTCCTGAGATAAAGCAGGAGCTTTGATTGTGAAAAACAAAACAACATAGTGATACATTGGGAACATATTATTCTTTCATTTTATATTCAACATTGTACATATAAAGATTGTTTGACAAGCCTTAGAAGTCAAACTAGTAAAATCATACATTTAAATTCAATAAGTGTATTTGTTGCTGTAGGAAATTTTGATGTTATTTGACTCAGTACCCTGGAATGAAACTACAAATGTAAGTATGATAATTTTCCATGAGGTCTTTGGAATGTGACCTCATAAGATACAGAATTCCAAAGTCTGCTTGTTATTTGACAGAATATTAGATATGTAGCAACCTTTAAACAACTACTTCAAATTATTATTTAATTGACAAAGTATGTGGACTTTAATAAGTAAGCCAAATTGCCAAGAACACACAATTGTTCATCTATGGTGAAGTAGGCTCTATTTGTATTAAACATTATATTTATTATTAGTTAGTGTCTATTAGTAAATACTACACTAAATGGTGTGGAAACTCTCAAAATAATTCAGTGAGATAGACATTTTGAATTTTGTCAAATTAAAACAAATCCAGTCTTAAAGACTTTAATTAGAAAAACAAAATATGGCAATAAGGAGGCTGCTCCAACCACAGAAATCTGGGAGCATCTCAAATTCATATAGAGCAAAGTTTTTTTTTATAGTAGTCCCCATTTATCCATGGGGGATACATTCTAACCCCCCCAGTGGATGCCTGAAACCATGGATAGTACTGAACCCTATATTTACCATGTTATAACTATGATAAAGTTTAATTTATAAATTAGGAACAGTAGGAGATTAACAATTACCAATAATGATATTGGACGATTATAACTACATGCTATAATAAAAGTTATGTGATTGTGTTCTCTCTCACTCTCTCTTAAAATATCTTATTGTACAAATTTAATGCCTTTTCTATCTTAACCAAGCACTATCACACACTGTGGTCCCAACTGTTCCAATTTGAGGTACAACAGCAAACGTAGCACAAATTCCTTTTTCCTTCCTCACAATTTCATGGATAGAAGATTCGTTCTTTCCATAGATCTTAGCAACCTCAGCATAAAATTTTTCCCTTCCTTATTAAGCTGAGAACTTTACTTTTGCATTTAAAAGAAGCATTTTATAGCTTCTCTTCGGCATATACAAATTGCCAGCTCTAGTCTTGCACTTTGGGGCCATTACTAAGTAAAATAAGCACTTGAACACAAGCATTGCAATACTGGGACAATTAATCTGATAACCAAGATGGCTACTAAATAACTAATGAGAGGGATATGCTGGACAGAGGGGTGATTCATGTCCAGCTGGGATGGAGTGGTAAAGTGTGAGATTTCATCATGCTATTTAGAACAGTGTACAGTTCAAATTACTTATTTCTTGATTTTTCCATTTAATATTTTCAGACCATGGTTGACCATGGGTAACTGAAACTGTGGAAAGTGATACTAAGGATAAGGGTGGACTACTGTATAGGGTGAGGCAGGGACCAGCAGAGATAAGCAAAATCTTTGGCATGAAAACTGGATATAACCACTGGGGTCTGATAAGAAAAGGGTCTCCCTGTGGTCAGCTGATTTCCAAGAGAATCTGATAAGGGAGACATTTCCACTTTTGTTGTGCTTGCTCAGGCTTAGGGGTAAACAGAGTCCAATGCAAGAGAGAAGCCTGATTAATGTTTGTCCAGGATAAAGCAGAGAGTAAGCAATGGCAATTGTGAACGTGTGTTTACTTTCTTTTATTTCTTTTAAGATATTGTTAGGACTGAATAGTATTCTCCCAAATTCATGGTTTGAGGTCCTATCCCTCAATGTTAATGTATTTTGAGATAGAGCTATAAGACTGTAACTAAGGTTAAATGAGGTCAAAAGGATGGGGCTCTATTCTGATAGAATTGCTCTTCTTATAAGAAGAACAGGGTCCAGTGTTGTTTTCAATGTATCACAGAGGAAAGACCACATGAGGACACAGCAAGAAGGCTGCCATCTGCAATCCAGAGGGTTCTCACATGGAACCAAACAAACTGGCACCTTGATCATGAACTTTAAGCCTTCAGAACTGTGAGAAAATACATTTCTGTTGTTTAAACTACTTAATCTGTGGTATTTTATGATAGTCATAGTGGACTAAGGCAGAAATACAAAATTGAAGCTCCAAAAATTTAAAAATTCCATTTCATTTTAGAATCTAGTATGTGGGGAAAAAGAGATATCATGCCTAGACCTGTCATTAATATCCATGACATACCACTTTGTCACATAACCTTAGCAGTTAGTGAATTACTAAATTGTTTAAAACATTTTTTGTTTCTTAGTCCAGATCTTAAATTATTATATCACAGCTACCTTGAAATGATATAACAGTAAAGTTCCCTCCACCACAGTACTCTGCTCAGAATATTAAGTTGGCAGTCCTCGGAAAGAACAGTATTGCCACCTCCGGGATCTTACTCCATTCAATGGCGGCTCCATACCTTTTATATAGGGGGTTTGAAGGTTTCTTTCTCACTGGAAGGGCAGCAATAAGGATTGTAACAAGGTTGCTTATGCAGAACAAGTATCTGCTTTTATGTGATCTATTATTTTTTATGATAGGTTTAAGGACATTATTGGGAAAGACTAAAAACATCCCTTTTTCATGTTATACATTGGTGCCTCCATTGATTCTCTTTATGTAATTTTTGTTAATATTTTGACTAAGGGGTAAAAAGTTTTTTAAAAATTATATTAATATCTCAATACTATTCTTACTTTCCACGTTTCTTTTGTCTTACGATTAATAGGATCTCCTTTTTTCCTTGCAGCTATAAGATGTTGCTTTATACAATTTCAATTGAGTAATATTAATAGAGGATTAAAGAGTTTGTTTCTATTTTCCTGAGGATTTATTACATATATTTGTTACTTTAAATTAAAAACAG
Organism: Balaenoptera ricei; assembly: GCF_028023285.1. Classification (NCBI taxonomy): domain Eukaryota; kingdom Metazoa; phylum Chordata; class Mammalia; order Artiodactyla; family Balaenopteridae; genus Balaenoptera; species Balaenoptera ricei. The sequence goes on along the minus strand of NC_082656.1, from coordinate 45,356,674 downwards.
TTTTCTGTGAAAATGTGATTGAACAACACAAAAGGTCATAATTTACAAAATTTGTTTTGATCAGCATTTGCCTAAGATCTTTTGTTCAGGATCTTACGTACTTTGCCTCCCTTACTCAATGTGCATTTTAATATGTAGGTTTTCTTAAACAGGGAAATAAGTCATCAATAACTTCAATAGAAGTTTATTTTGCATAACAGAAACTGTATGTCAAGACAGCATGACTCTTACCAGGCCAAAGTAAGAAAAAAACAGCATAGAATAGAAACTTTCCACCTAGGACAAAAATTTTTAGTAGTTTTGAGATTCCATTGCCAACTCAATAAAGCTATTTACCTTTCTCTAAAGAAACCACATAGAGGCATAACTCAACAACATTATTATAATTGCAGTGAATTCATAGATCATAAAAGCCCTAAATCTGTAGGAAGTTACATAACTATTTCTTAATTCCATGATTTAACCTCCTCCATGTTGAAAGGAATATGAGAGAAATTGGACAAAAAGTAAATGTAAGATAATACTTATTAGACATTATTTTGTCCAAGTGAGAGTAAAATACCACCTCATTTGAAATTTAATAATAAAAAATTAAGCCACTCCAGAAAGTAAAATATCAAAATAACATTCAAAAAGTATTTTTTCATCAGTGGAACATGCTCTACAAAATAAATAAATTAAAAAAAAAAACATTAGAATAAATTACCTAACTGTATATATATATATAAAATTATATATATAAATACATTATATATAACATTATTATATATTATATAAAATTATATATAATTTTATATATTACTATGTTATATATATATCATTTTATATATATATATAGTGTTAGGTAATATAATATATATATTGGTCTCTGCCCCTGGTTCATGTCACAGAGCTCTTAAAACCCTTGTAATTTCCTAAGTGATAAGAGCACTAAGAGTATTGTTTTTTTTTTTCTTCAACATCTTTATTGGAGTATAATTGCTCTACAACTGTGCGTTAGCTTCTGCTATATAACAAAGTGAATCAGCCATACGTATACACATATCCCCATATCCTCTCCCTCTTGCGTCTCCCTCCCACCCTCCCTATCCCACCCCTCTAGGTGGTCACAAAACACAGACCTGATCTCCCTGTGTTATGCAGCTGCTTCCCACCAGCCATCCATTTTACATTTGGTAGTGTATATATGTCCATGCCACTCTCTCACCTCATCCCAACCCACCTCTCCCCCTCCCCGTGTCCTCAAGTCTACTCTCCACGTCTGCATCTTTATTCCTGTCCTGCCCTTAGGTTCTTCAGAACCTTTTTTTTTTTTTTTTTTTAGATTCCATATATATGTGTTAGCATATGGTATTTGTTTTTCTCTTTCTTACTTACTTTACTCTGTATGACAGACTCTATGCCCATCCACCTCACTACAAATAACTCAATTTCATTTCTTTTTATGGCTGAGTAATATTCCATTGTATATATGTGCCACACCTTCTTTATCCATTCATCTGTCACTGGACACTTAGGTTGCTTCCATGTCCTGGCTATTCTAAATAGAGCTGCAATGAACATTGTGATACATGACTCTTTTTGAATTATGGTTTTCTCAGGGTATATGCCTGGTAGTGGGATTGCTGGGTCATATGGTAGTTCTATTTTTAGTTTTTAAAGGAACCTCCCTACTGTTCTCCATAATGGCTGTTCTCACCAACAGTGCAAGAGGGTTCTCTTTTCTTCACACCCACTCCAGCATTCATTGTTTGTAGATTTTTTTAAAATTAATTTATTTATTTTTGGCTGTGTTGGGTCTTCGTTTCTGCGCAAGGGCTTTCTCTAGTTGCAGCAAGTGGGGGCCACTCCTCATCGTGGTGCGCAGGCCTCTCACTGTTGAGGCCTCTCCTGTTGCGGAGCACGGGCTCCAGACGCACAGGCTCAGTAGTTGTGGCTCCGCGGCATGTGGGATCTTCCGAGACCAGGGCTCGAACCCGTGTCCCCTGCATTGGCAGGCAGACTCTCAACCACTGTGCCACCAGGGAAGCCCCTGTTTGTAGATTTTTTGATGATGGCCATTCTGACCGGTTTCAGGTGATACCTCATTGTAGTTTTGATTTGCATTTCTCTAATGATTAGTGATGTTGAGTTTGTGTTTGTTGTCAATCTGTACATCTTCTTTGGAGAAATTTCTATTTAGGTCTTCTGCCCATTTTTGGATTGGGTTGTTTGTTTTTTTGATATTGAGCTGCATGAGCTGCTTGTATATTTTGGAGATTAATTCTTTGTCAGTTGCTTCATTTGCAAATATTTTCTCCCATTCTGAGGGTTATCTTTTCATCTTGTTTATGGTTTCCTTTGAGGTGCAGAAACTTTTAAGTTTCATTAGGTCCCATTTGTTTATTTTTCTTTTTGTTTCCATTTCTCTAGGAGGTGTGTCAAAAAGGATCTTGCTGTGATTTATGTCATATAGGGTGTTCTGCCAATGTTTTGCTCTAAGAGTTTTATAGTGTCTGGCCCTACATTTATGTATTTAAGCCATTTTGAGTTTATTTTTGTGTATCGTGTTAAGAAGTGTTCTAATTTCATTCTTTTACATGTAGCTGTCCAGTTTTCCCAGCATCACTTATCAAAGAGGCTCTTTTCTCCATTGTATATTCTTGCCTCCTTTACCAAAGATAAGGTGACCATATGTGTGTGGGTTTATCTCTGGCTTTTCTATCCTGTTCCATTGATCTATATTTCTGTGTTTGTGCCATTACCATACTGTCTTGATTACTGTAGTTTTGTAGTATAGTCTGAAGTCATGGAGCCTGATTCCTCTAGCTTCATTTTTCTTTCTCAAGATTGATTTGGCTATTGTGGGTCTTTTTTGTTTCCATACAAATTGTGAAATTTTTTGTTCTAGCTCTGTGAAAAATGTCATTGGTAGTTTGATAGGGATTGCATTGAATCTGTGGATTGCTTTGGGTAGCATAGTCATTTTCACAATGTTGATTCTTCCAATCCAAGAACATGGTATATCTCTCCATCTGTTTGTATCATCTTTGATTTCTCTCATCAGTGTCTTATAGTTTTCTGCATACAGGTCTTTTGTCTCCTTAGGTAGGTTTATTCCAGGGTATTTTATTGTTTTTGTTACAATGGTAAATGGGAGTCTGTCCTTCATTTCTCATTGAGATTTTTCATCATTAGTGTATAGGAATGCAAGAGATTTCTGTGCATTACTTTTATATCCTGCTACTTTGCCAAATTCAATGTTTAGCTCCTGTAGTTTTCTGGCAGCATCTTAGGATTCTTTATGTATAATATCATGTCATCTGCAAACAGTGACAGGTTTAATTCTTCTTTTCTGATTTGGATTCCTTTCATTTATTTTTCTTCTCTGATTGCTATGGCTAAAACTTCCAAAACTATTTTGAATAATAGTGGTGAGAGTGGGCAACCTTGTCTTGCTCCTGATCTTAGTGGAAATGGTTTCAGCTTTTCACCATTGAGAACAATGTTGGCTGTGGGTTTTTCATATTTGGCCTTTATTATGTTGAGGTAAGTTCCCTCTATGCCTACTTTCTGGAGGGTTTTTATCATAAATGAGTGTTGAATTTTGTCCAAAGTTTTTTCTGAATCTATTGTGATGATCGTACAGTTTGTCTCCTTCAGTTTGTTAATATGGTTTATCACATTGATTGATTTGGAGTACTGTTCTTATAATATTTGGTTTTGATCCTGTTTCCTTACACAGAGTTCCTATATACCTTGGGATTTCCTGGTGATGGCAGTGTCTTTTACTCTAATGAGATGACTTTTGTTGGGCTCCTGAATGGGAGCTGATTACTAGAGAGGCCAAACCATAATTAGAAGCTTAGAATTGTCAGCCCCCTCTTTCATTCTCTAGAGAGGAGAGAGGGACTGAAAATGGAGTTAATGATCAAGCATGCCTATACAATGAAGCTCCATAAAAATTTCAAAAGTATGGGGTTTAGAAAGCTTTCATGTTGGTGAATGCATGTTGGTGCTGGGAGACTGGCAGACCAGGAAATAACATGGAAGCTTCACACCCCTTCCCACGTAAACTGTCCTCTTCCATCTGGATGTTCATTTGTATCTTTTTCATGTCCTTTGACAGTAAACTGGTAAACAGTAAGTAAACTGTTTTCCTGAGTTCTATAAATCACTCTAGCAAATTAATTGAACCCAAGGAAGTGTTCATGGGAACCTCCAACTTATAGCCGATTGGTTAGAACAGGTGGCAACCTGGACTTGCAATTAGTGTCTGAAGTCGGGAAGAAGGAATAGTCTTGTTGAACTGAGCCCTTAAATTGTGAGATTATGCTCTTCACACTCTTAGCATTAGCATCACTTGAGAAATTGTTGTATTACTAAGATGACAAATTATCAAGTAAGGCAACAGATGACAAAAGCAAACTTTTAGAAATTAAGATTTACATTTTAAATGAGTCAGCAACAATCTCTGAAGTTCAGAAATCTTAAAACACTTGTTTGGTAATAAACCAGAAGTATACATCTTTACACTTGTTTCCAGACTAAATAGCAGAATAAGCTTGTGGTTCTTTCACAGAATTAGCTTCTTAACCCAGAATAATATCTGCTTTTCTGAAGCTTTAGGAGCAGAGAAACATGATTTTTCACAAGCATCAAGAATAAGCACTGGAATTCACCTGGTTAGCACTGACCAAAAAAGAGTAGACTGGAGAAGCTTAAAACTTAAAATATGAGAAAAGGAAAGATTGAAAAAGGTGTTTTAACAAGTAGAATACGGGGCAAAGGAGGTTCTGCCTCAGAAGGGCATGCACGCCATTCATCTTCACGTGGGGAGAAAAGTGAAGTTCATGGCTAAAGGTGTGGCCTTGGAGTCAGCCTGGTTTGAGACAAAGCCCCACCCATCCACTTGCTAGCTGTGACTTTAAGGAAGTCATTTAACCCTTTCAACTTGTTTGCTAATGTGTCAGATAGGAGGAGGATATCTATTCCTCAGAGTGTTTATAACGTGTGTAGCTTGGCATTCGGCATGTGAGTCCTCAGTACAAGGCGGTTCTGTTGTTTACTGTGTTTACGCTGATCCCCTGGAGCTTCAGGCTGTGTAACTACAGCACTTCTCTTCCCTTTCCTTCACCCTGCATCATCCCCACCAGACTCAATTTCATCTGGTGGAACTTTGGCTCTAATGGGTAAAACCTCAAAATTTCCCCATTTCCTCTCTCTTCCATCACAACTTTTCTGAGCAGCTTTTAATAAGCAACTCAAATCTGGCCCTCGTTTTTCTATATGACTTTATTTTCCACCACTCCGCAGAATGTTCTTTCCATGTCAGAAAGTATAATGGTCTTACTGTGACTTCCAACACTTCATTCTCACTTACTTCCTCCTGTGTAAACCTTGCCCATCCTTAAGGATCAGCGCCAGTCCCAGCCTCTTCAGACTATCTTGGTTACTGCCGTCCTTAGCCACTTGACATTTCTTAGGCACCTCCATGTGCCTGACTATGTGTAAGGTACCAGGAATGCTAAAATGGGACATGGTCCCCACCTGCCGGTGATTCACACAGCCTCATGTGGGAGACACGCAGGTAAGTGAGAAAGAGCTTCAGGTGCTGTGGGGGGTTACCCTTCCCCTGGCTTCTTACTTGGCATTCTCCCAAGGATTGAATTATACTTTGTTTTCTTTGAACTTTGGTGGCTGAGTCTCATATACCCAATAAGCTGTAGGCATAGGACTGAGTACACAATGAGCACTTTGGAAAATATGCTGGCTTGACCTTTAATCTTGAGGTGCACAGGAAAAAGGAAGCATGGTTGTTTGGCCTGTTGTAATGGGCCTTGTACACTTCAAAAGATAAATTTAAAAAAAATTGATGATAATGTTAAGCTCCTGGCCATCACCATAACCTTTTGGTGACTCAAGTGGTTTCTAGGCTTGTAGAATTTATGGAACAGTGCATTTTTTAGTTGGGAAGTTCTAAAATGAAAATAAAGACTTGTCCTTTGAATTGAATAATTAACTTTATGGAAAAAAAAAAAAAAGAAATGCAGAATTTTCAGGTCCACTCAATATCTATAGAATCAGAATCTGGGGTGGGGCCCAGAAATCTGTGTTTAACAATCTCTCCAGGTGATTCTTGTACATGTTGGAACCTGAGAAGCCCTACCTTAGGTAACAGCATCTAGACATATTGTTTTATACAATTTACAGGCTGGTGACTCCAACATTTCATATCTTCAGCCCCATCTGCTCACTTGATGTCTTCAGTTTAGAACATTTAACTGCCTAATTAAAATTATAATTAGGATGACCTACAGGTTCCTCAAAATTAGCCTGTCCAAAATTAGTTTCTGAACTCTTCCCTCAGCCTCCCAATCAGCTACTCTCACAATGCTCCCTAGTCAAATCTGTTGGTCTTCTTCCACCTCAGGCCAAACCTTTTGGATTGATTATTGATTCACTCTTTTTCTGATACCACACAGCCAATCTTCTGAGAAATACTTTCAAAATATACTTTGCCATTTAAACCATTACCATACTCTCCAATCTGTGAAGGAATAAAAGCACTGGGCAATTAAGGAGATGATTAATTAAGGCTAACAAAATAAGGAGAATGTTCATTAGTGAGGAATATATCAAAGAAAAGAAAGGGAGCTTGGGATTGTACAGAGGTGGTTAACAAGGGAGGTTTTGTTCAGTGTTATGGGGCTTATGTGGGGCAGGGTGATCTTTTGTGGTTATCTATTTCCAAAAACAAAAACAAATAGGACTTCTTAACTGTTACTACTTTTTAGGAGCACAAGTTTCAGATAAATTACAAAATTTTCAAATCCATCATCATCTGTCTATCAGGTTATTGCAGTAGTACAGATATTAACTCCATAATTTATTCTTTCTCCTCACTTTGTCTATTATATATATACACAGAAGCCAGAGTGATTGTTTGAAAACAGAAGTAAACCATACTATTCTTCTCTTTACAATCCTCTAATGGCTTTCCAATGCACATGAAGAAAAATCCAAAATTCTCACCTACCCTAAAAGATTGCCTGTTGCCAACCAGCCTTGACCTGACCTCCTAGTACTCTCTCCATCAGTGATTAAGCTTAACCATACAGAATTCTTCAGTTTTCTTTAAGGTCTCAAACACTTTACAATGAAGAATCTTTTCCTTTTGTGTTTTATTTCCAGGAAAGTTTTAATCTACGTAGCTGATCCACTTATTTTCTTAAGATCTCTGCTCACATATCATCTTATTATACAAGTTGTCCTTAACCACCCTATAAATGAGCACCACTATATTCTTTACTCCCTGTACTGTCTATTTTCATATTCTCCTTTTTGCACCTTGTAGTACTTACATATATAATATAATATAATTATATATTATATATAAAAATATAATTGCATATTATATACAATATATAATATATATACTATACTATATTTATATATTATATATAATATACATAATATACATGTATAATTTTAATATATTAATATATATTAGTATATAATATATTTCATATTAATATAAATGTATTTTATATATTAAATATACTAATATATTAATATGCAATATATATTTATTAATATATATCATATATTAAAATATTACATATGTTATATATAATGTATTAATATATAATATTTAATATATATAATACAAATTATAATTTAATATAATGTATATTATATGTTATATGCGCATTATATATAATGTATATATAATATGCATTATATACATTAAAATAAAATATATATATTTATTTAATATTATATAAATAATTTATATATATTCTTAGTATATTATATATATTATATATAATGATAAATAAATATATATGAATATATAAAACAAAAATATGACTTCTTAACTGCTACTTTTTAGTAACACAAGTCACAGATAAAAGTCAACATTTTCATTCCATCATCATCTTTCTATCAGGTTATGACTATGGCATAGATATTGATATAATAAATATTATATAATGTTATATTATTATATTTATATTAATAATTAATAATGATAATAATGTAATAATATAATAAATAATATTATATAATATGTTAATATTCTTATATTAAAATTATATTATATATATTATATATAATATGAAATAATATATGGTATTATATATAATACTATTTAATATTTATATAATATATATAAAGATATAATATAAAACCTATCAAGGTATTTAATAATGTATTATTTTATATAATATATAAATATATAATATATAGAACACATTCTATATATTCTTTATATATTATATATGTAATATACATTATATAAAATAAAATATATATTATAACATATTATAAGATATACTATACTATATATTATTATTATAGTATATTATATATAATATACTATAATATAATATATAATATATTATATAATATATAATGTAACATAAAAAATACATATATGTTATATTTGGGAGGAGGAGTTATCTATTTCTTGATCCCCTCCCCAATCTAACATCATTTCCTGATGGCAGGAACCTTTGTTTTTTCATTACTTATATCTAGAACATTGAATAATGCTTATCATATAGAAGAAGCTTAATAGTTATTTATTAAATGAATTAAATGAAGGAAGAATAGCTTATGTGAATTGACCAGTAAATTATGTTAGTGCAGAAAAATATCTATGATAATGTTAATCTTAGGAAAATACAAGTAGAAGTGGCAGGAAAAACTGAAAAGCAATTCTATGCTCACAACTATTTATATACAAATATATGGACCACATATGATAAAAAACATAATTGAAAATTAGAATAGAAATAAAAGTATAATTTAGCTTTAATCTAAACTTTTATTGTTAGCTTTCCATATTATTTGATTATTGATTTATATACAGCAAACAAGAAAAGAGAAAATAGCTGAAGAAAAATAATGAGAAGAGGATAAAAATATACACACAGACACACATGAAGAAGGTAAACATACTTCAGTGTCAATAATGGAACAAATGTACACCTACTATATGCCAGTTTTTCCTTCAGAGAAATAAAAGTCTACTGGAATTGAGAATAAAAAGAATAATCAGAAAGTATGGAAATAGAAACAAAGAAAAGAATAGCAATGATCAATAAAACTAAATGCTGTTTCTTTGAGAAGATAAACAAAATAGATAAACCTTTAGCCAGACTCATCAAGAAAAAGAGAGAGAGGACTCAAATCAATAAAATTTGAAATGAAAAAGGAAAAGTTACAATTGACACCGCAGAAATACAAAGCATCATAAGAGACCACTACAAACAACTCTATGCCAATAAAATGGACAACCTGGAAGAAATGAACAAATTCTTAGAAAGGTATAACCTTCCAAGATTGAACCAGGAAAACAGAAAATATGAACAGACTAATCACAAGTAATGAAATTGAAACAGTGATTAAAAGTTTTCAACAAACAAAAGTACAGGAACAGATGGCTTAACTGGTGAATTCTATCAAACATTTAGAGAAGAGCTAACACCCATCCTTCTCAAACTCTTCCAAAAAATTGCAGAGGAAGGAACACTCCCTAACTCATTCTATGAGGCCACTATCACCCTGATACCAAAACCAGACAGAGACACTACACAAAAAGAAAATTACACACCAATATCACTGATGAATATAGATGCAAAAATCCTCCACAAAATATTAGCAAATAGAATCCAACAACACATTAAAAGAATCATACACCATAATCAAGAGGGTTTTATCTCAAGGATGCAAGGATTCTTCAATATACGCAAATCAGTCAATGTGGTGCACCATATTAACAAACTGAAGAATAAAAACCATATGATCATCTCAATAGATGCAGAAAAAACTTTTGACAAAAATTCAACACCCACTTATGATAAAACTCTCCAGAAAATGGTCATAGAGGGAAACTACCTCACCATAATAAGGCCATATATGACAAACCCACAGCAAACATTCTCAATGGTGAAAAACTGAAACCATTTCCTCTAAGATCAGGAACAAGACAAGGATGTCCACTCTTGCCATTATTGTTCAACATAGTTATGGGAGTCCTAACTGCGGCAATCAGAGAAGAAAAAGAAATAAAAGGAATCCAAACTGGAAAAGAAGAACAAAAACTGTCACTGTTTGTAGATGACATGATACTATACATAGAAAATCCTAAAGATACCACCAGAAAACTACTAGAGCTAATCAATGAATTTGATAAAGTTGCAGGATACAAAATTAATGCACAGAAATCTCTTGCATTCCAATACACTAACAACAAAATGTCAGAAAGAGAAATTAAGGAAACAATCCCATTCACCATTGCAACAAAAAGAATAAAATACCTAGGAATAAACCTACCTAAGGAGGTAAAAGATCTGTACTATGATAATTATAAGACACTGATGAAAGAAATTGAAGATGACACAAACAGATGGAGAGATATACCATGTTCTTGGATTGGAAGAATCAATATTGTGAAAATGACTACATTACCCAAAGCAATCTACAGATTCAATGCAATCCCTATCAAATTACCAGTGACATTTTTTACAGAACTAGAATAAAAAATCTTAAAATTTGTATGGAGACACAAAAGACCCTGAATAGCAAAAGCAGTCTTGAGGGAAAAAAACGGAGTGGAGGAATCAAATTCCCTGACTTCAGACTATACTACAAAGCTACAGTAATCAAGACAATATGGTACTGGCACAAAAACAGAAATATAGATCAATGGAACAGGATAGAAAATCCACAGATAAACTCACACACATATGTTCAACAAATCTATTACAAAGGAGGCAAGGATATACAATATGGAAAAGACAGTCTCTTCAATAAGCGGTGCTGGGAAAACTGGACAGCTACATGTAAAAGTATGAAATTAGAACACTCCCTAACACCATACACAAAAATAAACCCAAAATGGTTTACAGACCTAAATGTAAGACCAGACACTATAAAACTCTTAGAGGAAAACATAGAAAGAACACTCTTTGACATAAATCACAGCAAGATGTTCTTTGACCCACCTTCTAGAGAAATGGAAATAAAAACAAAAATAAACAAATGGGACCTAATGAAAACTTAAAACTTTGGCACAGCAAAGGAAACCATAAACAAGATGAAAAGACGATGGGAGAAAATGCAAACAAAGAAACTGACAAAAGATTAATCTCCAAAATATACAAGCAGCTCATGCAGATCAATATCAAAAAAAAAACAAACACTCCAATCCAAAAACGGGCAGAAAATGTAAACAGACATTTCTCCAAAGACATACAGATGGCCAAAAACACATGAAAAGCTGCTCAATATCACTAGTTATTAGAGAAATGCAAATCTAACCTACAATGAGGTATCACCTCACACCAGTTAGAATGGGCATCATGAGAAAATCTGCAAACAACAAATGCTGGAGAGGGTGTGGAGAAAAGGGAACCCTCTTGCACTCTTGGTGGGAATGCAAATTGATACAGCCACTATGGAGAACAGTATGGCAGTTCCTTAAAAATCTGCAAATAGAATTACCAAATGACCCAGCAATCCCACTACTGGGCATATACCCAGAGAAAACCATAACTCAGGAAGTCACATGCACCCCAATGTTCATTGCAGCATGATTTACAATAGCCAGGTCATGGAAGCCACCTAAATGCCCATTGACAGATGAATGGATAAAGAAGATGTGGTACATATATACAATGGAATATTACTCAGCCATAAAAAGGAACGAAATTGGGTCATTTGTAGAGATGTGGATAGATCTAGAGACTGTCATACAGAGTGAAGTAAGTCAGAAAGAGAAAAACAAATATCATATATTAATGCATATATGTGGAACCTCGAAAAATGGTACAGATGAACTGGTTTGCAGAGCAGAAATAGAGACACAAATGTAGAGAACAAATGTATGGACACCAAGGGGGGAAAGTGGCAGTGGGGGTGGTGGTGGTGGGATGAATTGGGCGATTGGGATTGACACATATACACTAATATGTATAAAAGTGCTAACTAGTAAGGACCTGCTGTATAAAAAGTAAATAAAGTAAAATTCAAAAATTCAAAAAAAAGTTATGAAAAATAACTATCCTAAGTGCCATTTGAAATTCATGATATATAAAGACATGTGACCAAAGAGCCCAGCTTTATTAAATTACTTTTAAGTTTCCAAACTGAAATAAATTGCATACCAAAGCACTCAAAGTGTATATCTGCTTCTAATGTCTTACATGGCAGAGATTAATTATTAAATTTTTAAAAATTTTAGGTAAATATAATAGTTTTCAATCATATTTGAGGAAGCATAGAGAATATAAGATTTGTTGAAAGACTGGCGAATTCTGAACTGCACTTTAAATAGAAGGATTATCAACTTTTAGAAATAAAAATATTATAGGAAATGAGCATTTTTTTTTGAGAATAACAGTTGCAATAATCCATTTTTTCTTTGTAGTTATTAGACTGATAGCCTGGGGACCCCTGCTGTACACACACACACAGACACAAACATACACACACACTCACACACTTATTCATTATAATTAACCCCTGTACTCTGAATAACCTAGAAAAGTGAGAAGGAATCTTACCTCTTCACTAGACAAAATTATAGAAACTTGAGTCATGCCAAGGATAAAACTAATACATAATATTCCATCAAGAGAATGGATGGATTCTGCACCTAAAGAGTATTGATTTAATATCAGATTGATTAAGTCTTAGAACATATACCACTGGATTTTATATTTATCCATTTTCCACTTTATACATTAAAAATCAATGTCACTTATAGCTTTAAACAAACAAAAATGTAGCTAAAATAATATACAATATACACTTAAGCAGCATGCTGATGACATAAAGTGAACAAATACTTGCCATTATGATAGGGTAGATTCAAGTTTTAAATTTATATCAGTCTGAGACAAATGACATAATTTTATCTTCTGGTTTTATTGAGATATAATTGACATACAGCACTGTATAATTTTAAGGTGTACAGCATAATGCTTTGATTTATATACAAAATAAAATTATCACCACAATAAGTTTAGTAAACAGTCATCATCTCATATAGATACAAAATTAAAGAAATAGAAAAAATATGTGATGAGAATTCTTAGGATTTACCCTATTAACTACTTTCATAGATAATATAGAGCAGTGTTGGTTATATTCATCATGTTGTACATTACATTCCTAGTACTTATAACTGGACATTTGTACATTTTGGCTATCTTCATCCAATTCTCTCTCCTCTCACCCCCAATTTGTTAATGTGGTGTATCACATTGATTGATTTGTGGATATTGAACCATATTTTCATCTTTGAATAAATCCCACTTGATCATGTTATATGATATCTTTAATGACTAGTTAAATTCAGTTTGTTTATATTTTGTTGATGATTTTTGCATCTTTGTTCATCAGTAACCCTGGCCTGTAATTTTCCTTTTTGTGTGGTATCTTTTCCTAGTTCTAATATGAGGGCCATGCTGACTGTGTAGAATGAGTTTGGAAGCATTCTTTACTCTGTAGTTATTTGGAATAGTCTGAGAAAGATAGGAGTTAACTCTTCTTTAAATATTTAGTAGAACTCACCTGTGAAGTCATCTGATTCTGGACTCTTGTTTCTTGTGAATTTGTTTTTATTACCGATTCAATTTTTTTACTGGTAATTGGTATGTTCATATTTTTTATTCTTCCTGACTCAGTCTATAAGATTATATATTTATAAGAATCTGTCCAATTCTTCTAGATTGTCCATTTTATTGGCATATAATTGTTTTAGGCAATCTCTTATTATCCTTTGTATTACTGTGGTGTCAACTGTAAATTTTTTCATGTCTGATTTTATTTATTTGGAACCTCTCTCTGTCTCTTCTTTTTTTGATGCATATTACTAAAGGTTTGTCAATTTTGGTATCTCTTAAAAAAACAGCTCTTTGTTTCATTGATTTTTTAAATTATTTTTTGGTCTCTAACTTATTTCTGTTGTGATGTTCATTATTTATTTTCTTCTACTAACATTGGGTTTTGTTTGCTCTTCTTTTTCTAGATCCTTTAGGTGTAAGGTTGGTTGTTTATTTGCGATTTTTCTTATTTCCTCAGGTAGGCTTGTATTGCTATAAACTTCCCTCTTAGAACTGCTTTGCCTCCCTTCCATAGATTTTTGGGTTACTGTGTATTTGATTTTACGGTGTCCCATTTGTTTTTTAGTAGCATGTTGTTTAGCTTCCATGTGTTTGTATGTTTTGCAATTATTTTCTTGTATTTGATTTCTAGTCTCATACTATTGTGGTTCAGAATGATGCTTGATATATTTTCAGTATTATTAAATTTACCAAGACTTGTTTTGTGGCATAGCATATGATCTATCCTGGAGAATGTTCCATGTGCACTTGAAAAGGAATGTGTATTCTGCTGCTTTTGGTCGAAATGTTCTGTATATGTCTATTAAGTCCATCCTATCTAAAATGTTGTTTAAAGCCTGTGTTTCCTTATGGATTTTTCTGCTTGGTGATCTGTTCAGTGATGTAAGTGGGGTATGTGATATCACTTTTTATACATAATATAAATTATGGTTTAGAACTATTTATTTTCTACAGTTCTGATGCAATAGTCCAGCATGTTTTAAGCCACTACTAGATGAATAGTAGCTAAAGCTTCAAGGTATCTTCATTTTCTTTTTGACTCTTTCCAATCTCCTTTGACATATAGCATAATATTTTATACAGAACAGGCATTCCATAATATTAGTGGTACTTAATTTAAGAGAAATATTACATTAGAAGATTTATAATAGATTTATATCACCCAGATAAAAAAACATAAGTGTCTGCTAATATCCAAGATAAGTAAACACTAAGATGCTAAATTTAATGATGATGATATTAAAGTGTATGCAGAAAATGACTGAACATTGTGGAACTTGTGAAAACTATGTATTTTGAAAAATCATAGAAGGAAGTAGGAAACCTTAGACTAGAAATATATTTTGTGGAAGGAGTGGTATAAACATTCTAAAAAAAAAAAAAAAATAGCTTGTCATATGGAAGGGAGATCAGATTTATTCTGTTTACCTTCCAATGGCAAAATTAGGGCCATGTCTAACTTCTGACCATTAGAGTGACCCTAAACAGATTGTCTGCTCTTTATGGAGGAAGTGTCACATCAGTGAGAAAATTCAAATGTAGACACAATTATTTTCTGTCATTGTGGAGAGGCTATTTTATTAGGTTGGAGACTGTGCTAGGTAACATGCAAAATTAATTTTAGTTTTATTATCTTATAATTATATTATTCTAAATTGTTAAGTAATGGGAGTACTAAGACACTGAGAAGAGAGACTCTTGAAGTTGTTTTGAGCTTAGCAACTTCTACAGTGTATCATTTTTAATCTTGGTATTTTCACCTTTAACATAATTAACCCTTGTATTCTAATTCTACCACTTACCTTTTATTTCCTTTATGGCACTGAGGAGCCTAGAAAAGTGGGAAGGGATATCTTTACTCATGTTCTTGGGAAAAGATTATAGAAGTTTGAATCATGTCAGTGATATAATAAGAAAAATTTTAGTAATAATATATGTGTAGCACATTTTAAATTTTGAAATGCCTTCACTTTAAAAAAAAAAACCATATATTGCAGTGTTAATACTGTTTTGCAGAGTACTAACTTCACATATTAATTGTTCCTGGATTCATTTTTTACCTTTTTTCTTTGCATAATGAACGATAATATATGCTCTCAGAGGGGCTAAAATCCTCCCACACTTTCTTTGATGAGAATAGATGAGAAAAACTGCTAATTTGCTTTGAAGTTAATTTTGGTTTCACCCCTAGGTTCTAAAGCAAACTGCTAAGATATTTTGAAGATTTTCCAGGTTATGCTTTGAATATTTTACAAAGTAACAATCGAAAGTTCAAAATTAAAACATTTTAGGAAGGAAAAGATCAGCAGTTTGACTTCAGTGAAGCTGCTTAGTATCACAATCGGCTGTTTTAAAGATGTTTAATATAATTATTAATCTTTGCAAACAATAATGATTTCAAGATTATATATCCTCTACTACAGGAAATACACTTATGTAGTAACTAAATTCCTAGAATTGTTTATTTCTAGTATAGTAGTCATTTGTTATTTACTCAACTACTTTTTAGTGTCTGCTTTATCCTTGTAGTTGCTTTGGCATTGGGGGTAAAATTATGAATAATATAGTTGGAATAATAGAGCATGAAAAGATCCAAATGCAAAAGAAAGCATAGAACTTTTATAAAACCAGTTTGATTGGGACATGAAATATGGTTTGGTAGTAGGTATTGGAAATGAGACTGGTGGGATAAGCAGGGTAAGATTATGAGAAATATAGCAGGCTATAGGTTTAGGTATAAGAGAGTTTTAATCAGCAATGTAATATGATTTTCATGTTAGGAAGATCACTGTATAAAATAAATCAAAATTGGAAACTTGCATTGCTATGAAATAAAGAGTTTGATTATCTCAACTCTATGAAGGAGAAAGTATAGAGAGGTGAGGGAAAAATACATTGATGGGGGGGGGGTGGTCAACACTGAAAGCCGAGAAAGATTAAGAGGCTAGAGTGGAAATACCAGAGTAAAGGTGATGCATCCTGGGTCAGGGAATTGAGAGAGGTAGTGGAGATAAGCAAATAATTTAGAACAGCACAATTCAATAGAAATATGTTGCAAAGTTTACATAATTTCACATTTTCTTGTGGCTACATTGGAAAAGGAAAAAGAAACAAGTAAAATTAATTTTAATAATAATAACATATTTAATCTAAAATATAATCTTTTCACAAGTTATCAATATAAAACAATTCTCAAGAATATTTTACATATATTTTTGTTACTAAGTATTCAAAACACATCTCAATTCAGACACTAAATATTTATCAGAAATACTACATCAGTGCATGGATTTCATAAAACTTATAGTTAAAAAACATATTCACACATCCTAGCTCTTCAAAACATACTTAAAATTTTCTAATAAATGAAATGAGTATTGTGATATTGTGATTTACACTACGAAATATGTATTCAGTATTTGTCCCTGTTTCTGGTATAGAGATTCAATAATGCTTGACATTTCCTAACTGAAAATTAAAGCATAATAAAGGTGTCTCTTGTTATGTTAATGAGGTAAATTTTGGATCACAGCTAAGGTAGGTGGCTGGTATCCCAGAGAACCAACCATGTGATTAGATGTTTGGAACTTTCAGTCCCACCTCCCTGACCTCCATGGAGAGGAGAGGGGCTGTAGGTTGAATTGAGAGCCAATGGCCAACGGTTTCATGAGTCGGGCTTATGTAATGAAGCCTCCACAAAACCCCAAAATAATGGGGTTCTGAGAGCTTCAGTGTTGGTGAACACATGGAGAGTCAGGAGAATAGCAGTCTCAGAGAGCATGGATGCTCCACCCCCCTTCCCCATACTGTGCTTTGTTCATACTGTGCTCTTTTCATCTGGCTGTAAATGAGTTATATCCTTTTATAATAAACTGGTAATCTAGTAAGTAAATGTTTTTTCTGATCTCTGTGAGCTGTTCTAGCAAATTACTCAAATCCCAGGAGGAGGTCCGGGGAACCATCATTCTATAGCTCATAGGTCAGAAGTACAAGTGACAATCTGGACTTGTTACTGGTATCTGAAATGGGGTAGGGGAAGTTGAGGGGTGGTGAAGGTAAGTCTTGTATGAATGAACCCTTAACCTGTGGGATCTGATGTGGTCTCCAGATAGTGTCAGAATTGAGTTGAATTGTTGGACAGAGTTAAAAAAAACAAAATTCAACTGAGTAAATTTTAAAGATCTTATTGGTTTTATTCAATGATTCATGAATCAAGAAACATCAAATGTAGCAGATACAAAGGTACTCTGAGGAGCTGTACAAAGTGAAAGACTTTTATAAGCAGAAGGGAGTGGGAACAAGGGAGTATATGAAAAACAAGAAAGCAGGTTTGTTATTGCAAGGTTCTTTGCTTTAGGGGATGGGAGGGATCTATCAGTCAGGTTACTGAACTAGTGCTGATCAGGAAATTCCTGATTGACTGGTTTATGATTCTATTACTGGGAAAGCTGAAACTAAGTTGTTTTGGTTTGGTGATGTGGGGCTTAGCATAAGCAACTCCATTTTGGGTCTTTGTCTTATTTTTAACAACACCTGACTGTTGTAGGGAAAATTGCTAGTGGTATGGGGAAAACCCCCCTGACACGTTGAAATTGAGTGACCAGAACTTTTAAGCATCCATTTAAACATTTAAATTTAAATGAAGAAAAATTATATAAAATTTTAAATTCAGTTCTTCAGTTTGCTTTGGCCTCATTTCAGGTGCCAATAGACACAAGCAACTATTGGGTCTCATATAGTATATTGAAGATTTAGAAGATATATAGAAAGAAAAACTGGGAACACTTGGTGTAGAATTGTATTTCATAGAAAGGGAAATAGAATGGGGAAGTGTGTTCTAGATAGGGCACTTTAGGATGGTAGAATCTTTCAGTAAAGTAGGGAATGCAGCAGGAGGAGCATTTGGGTGAGGTCAAGTGAGACCAGAATTCTAATAAATCAAATACTGAACATCAATTGTGAACCAGGTTTTTCAGTATGTAAATTTAAAAAAAAAAATTTATCAGTATAGTTGATTTACAATTTTGTGTTCGTTTCAGGTGTACAGCAAAGTGATTCAGTTATACATATACATATATTCATTCTTTTTCAGATTCTTTTCTCATATAGGTTATCATAGTAAACATTTTAATTTCATCTCAAATTAATAGTAGAGTGCACCCAAATTTTCGAGCACATGTCTGAAAATTTGGAATCAATAAAATGTTGTTTAACAAATAAAATAATATAGTTGCCACTGCATTGCTCCATTCTAAGACTAACAACTTCCATGCAGTACTATATTTAAAAATGTGAAATTGGTGATTTTTCCTTTTGTTGGCTTCCCAACTGCCCAATCATTCTTTCTACTCCTCATTCTAGAATATTTTCTTTCAGTTTTTTTTCCATAGAGTTTTATTTCATTAGAATAATAGTTTGTGATTCTAAATACTCAAGGGAATTTAGAAGATTAAAGCATAGTAGTGCTGTTATAGATATGTTGTATCTTTCACGAGTAATTTATGGGAATCCACCTAATTTTAAGGATAGACTTAACAAAATAAACATACTACCAAATCAGTCATCTTAATTTGTAGGAAGATAAAAGTATCTTAAGAAGTTCATGAATCAACTTTTATGAGGGCTTTAGATTTCATTAGTTGCAATCACTTTTAATCAAGAAAATAAAAAAACAAAGGTAATTAACGTTCATTGATCATTGTATATGCAGACACTTAAAAATGTTATAATAGTAAATCCTTGCAACAAATGTATATATTATGACTCCCATTTCCAGCTGAAGAAAGTGAGGCTTAGCTTAAGAGATAGAACCCAGGTCTACATAACATCAAAGTTCGTTTAGGGTTTTTTTGTTTGTTTGTTTGTTTGTTGTTTGGTTGGTTGGGTTTTCCCAATAAGCTTTTTATTTTAGTATAGTTTTAGATTTGAAGAAAATTTTCAAAGATAACACATTTCCATACACATTAGTATACATACTATTTTATATTAGTACAGTATATTTGTCACAATTAATGAACCACTATTGATACATTATTATTAACTAAAGTCCACAGTTTATTAAGATTTCCTTAGTTTTTACCTAATGTCCATTTTCTGTTCCAGGATTCCATCCAGGTTATCATATTACATTTAATCATTGTTAAAGAAAAACCAGAGCTGGGCAGTAGTTAAATGGAAAAACAGGTTTTATTCGGGAACTATTGCCATAGGAGAAAAGAGACCTCAGTATAGAATTAGACTCAGTTCTAAATGCAGCATGTCAAGTGGGCATTTATAGCCAAGGAGCTAGGTGGGAGTTAGTGGATGGAAGATTCCTAAGAGGAAACATCAAGGAGAAGAGGGATTCTGGTTAAACAGACCTTACAAAATTTTTGCTAAGGGAAAGCCAGGGTGATCAGATATCACCTTGGTGGTTGGTAGAAGATGAGGAATTTGATCAGCTATTGAAGGTGGGGATTCCTTCTAACTGACTCAAGATTCTTTTTATAACTGAGAGAGGGAGGCCCAACAAGGATGGACACCAAGGTTGAGGCTTACAGGGCTTAGAGAAGCCTGACTAGAGTTAGATCAAGGAGAGTGTCTTATTATCATGTTTCCTTAGCCTGCTCTTGGCTAAGACAGTTTCTCAGGCTTTCGTAGTTTTTGATGACCTTGACAGTTTTGAGGAATACTGATCAGGATCTTTACAAAAGATCCCTAAATTTAGGTTTCTCTGATGTGTTCCTCATGATTAGATCAGGGTTATGTGTTTTTGTAAAATGCCATTTTCATCACAGCATATCCAGTGTGCACACCATCAACATGACATCACTATCAATGTTGACCATAATCACTTGGCTTAGGTAGTGTTGGTGAGGTTTCTCCACTGTAAAATTGCTTTTCTTGTCCTTTCCATATTGTAGTCTTTGAAAGGAAGTCACTATGCACAGGCCACAATTCAGTAGTTGGAGCTCTACCTCCTTAAGGTGGAGTAACTCCACAAATTATGTAACCTTCTTCTGCATGGGAGATTTCTCTATTTCCTTTATCTACTCAATCATTTAATTATCATGAGTATAGTCTCATGGATGTTTATTTCATAGTTTGGCTTATAATCCATTACTACTTTAGTTTTTTGCTCAAATTCTTCCAGTTTTGGCCACTGGGAGATCTTTTAGTTGATTCCAGTGTTCCTTTGACAGACTCACATTATAGTGTGTTTGTGTGTGTGTGTGTGTTTTTAGGACTTCCTTACTTACTGGTGCAATAAGCCACTCTAAGTTCTTCTTGTATATTTCTTGCCCCAGACCTAGAATCACCCATTTCTCTGAGGAGCTCTTGCTCCTGTCATTTTTCTCTGAGGAGATCTGGCTCCTGTCATTCTCCTGTCATTGGAGAATGCTGTTTAAAAATACACATCTAGGTTCTAAGTGTGCTTGTTACTACCACTAGGCCCTCTAAGCTGACAGAGCAAGAGAATATATGTGTGTGTACTGACCAGTGTATATACACATATTTATAAATATTTCTACATGGAATAAAAATTTGTAGGTATGTTAAGATAAACATGAGTTTATACTCATGCGTCCAACTCTATTCCAACTCATGGATCATTCTGGCCTGCTCCCTTTACTTATCTCCCACTCTTACAGTGATAAATCCACTCCCACCATCTGCCATTCATTTACTTATTTTTTCAACTCCAGTGCACAGTCGACCCTTGAACAACATGGGCGGTGGGGGCACTCCCTCCATGCAGTTGAAAATTTGAATATAATTATGTAGTCGGCCCTCCTTATCCATGGTTCTTCATCCACAGATTGTGTAGTACTGTAGTATGTATTTATGTTTAAAATCTACATATAAGTGCACTTGCGCAGTTCAAATCCCAATTTGTTCAGGAGTCAACTGTACTTGTATAGTAGTTTCAGAACTGTTAACCTGTATCCCCACAGGACACAAGCTTATCAATTTCCAAAATTACTTTGACCATTCTAACAGATGTGTAGTGGTATCTCACTGTTGTTTTAACTTGCATTTCCCTGTTGACATATGATGTGAAGCATCTTTTCATATGTTTATTAGTCATCTATATATCTTCCTTGGTGAGGTTTCTGTTAATATCTCTGGCCCATTTTTTAATCCAATATTTTGTTTGCTTATTGTTGAATTGTAAGTGTTCTTGGCATATTTTGGATTACAGTCCTTTATCAAATATGTCTTCTGCAAATATTCTCTCCCAGCCTGTGCTCTGTGTTCTCTTTCTCTTCATATTGTCTTTTACAGAGCAGATGTTTTTAATTTTAACAAAGTCCAGCTTATCCATCATTTCTTTCATAGACTGTGTCCTTGGTGTTTATCTAAAAAATGATTGCAATACACAAGGTCATCTGGGTATTTCCCTGTGTTATCTTCTACAAGTTTTAAAATTTTGTACTTCACATTTAGGTCATGATCCATTTTGAGTTAGTTTTTATGAAGGGTATAAAGTTTGTGTTCAGATTCATTTTCTTGCATATAGATGTCCAGTTGTTCTACTTTACTCTTCTTGCATGCATGGTTTCTATTAAATATTCACTGTAATTCTTAACCTTTTTCCTTTATAGGTATTTTCATTTCTGGCTTTTTCAAGATTTCTTTGTGTATGTTTGCTTTTCTGCAGTTTTAATATAATATAGCTAGTTTTTTTTCTTATTGCTGTTTTTTTCTGGGGTATTTTGTATAGTTATTTACCCTGCTTTATGTTTCCTGAGCTTCCAGTATCTGTGGTTCTTTGTCTGTTATTAATTTTGGAAAGTTCTCTGATATTGTTACTTAAATCATTTCTTCTGCTTTGTTTTCTATTTCTTCTACTCTGGCATTCCAATTATTCAAGTTATGCTTTTTGAATTTGTCTTATAGTTCTTGTATGTTCTATTTTTTTTTTTTTCAGTTTTAAATAATTTTTTCTCTTTACGTTTCAGGTTAGGAAGTTTCTCTTGGTCTATTTTTCAGCTCACTGAATTTTTCTTGGCTGTATTCTTTACAACTGTTTCTCCAGTGATATATCTCCCACACCCTGCCCTGAACTCCCACTTCTTTCCTTGTCTGTGACCTTCCCCATCTATTTCCTTAAAGCCATGTCCTCAGCTGAGTTTTCTTTTTCTTTTTTTTTTTTTTTTTTGCCCTTATATGGGACAGCTAGGCTAGAGGGGGCTGGATGGGAGAGGAAATGCACTTACATACCCCCAATTAGGGTAAGGGTGTCACAAAATATTTTCCACTGAAGAGTATAGCTCTTTATAGGGAAGGTTCTGAGTATATTTCACCATGATTACTCTTCCCCTTCTCCTGCCAGAGCAATGAGGGGAAATTTATATCACTTTTTCTCTACTAAAACCTGATGGAATTCCAGGAGGAATCCATGAAAGTTTGGGGTCCCTACTAAGATTGCATTCCCCAGTGGATTTCTCAGTCTTATGCTCGTCTAAACTTAGCCTCTAGCCTCATAAACATTACCTTTTATGTGTTTCTACCAGTTGATGTTCCCAGTGGCTTCTGCTTCAGGTAAACAGATCTTGGCTGCATCTCTCCAGATTTCAGAGTAGACATTTGTCCTATGACCTCAGTTCTCTGATGGGTCTAAAATAAGTCATTGTTTTTTCAGTTTGTCCAGAGTTTTCTTGTTGTAATTACAGGAGTAACACATTCCAGGCTCTTGACATGTTGGAGCTGAAACTAGTAATCCAGTTTGTTCAGTTTTTACTTGCCTTCAGTTTAATTCAGCAGTTTCCTGATGTTGCTCCCCTTAACATTGTCATTTAGAGTTGCGTCCAGCTGTAGGCTTCATATTTTCATATACATTTTCTGTTCAGTGCTTTTACTTTCTCTATAATATTTCTCTCAAAATTCCATATCTATTTCCAAAACATGCACTCTCCAGAGCTTAGTATCCAGTTTCCTTTTATTCTAACCAAGATATGCTGAGAAATCTGACCTTATTCCCAAATTCCTATTTCTGTTGAAATTTCTTATTTTTTTCTACTTCATATCTCACTGCGTAGAAATGTAATCTTACCACTAACTTAAGCAAATACCTAATTTTTTTCAAGTTATCCTTTATTAAAGCTAAACTCAATTGGTTCAATAAGTTTACAATCATAAATATACATGTATTTGTTTACATGTGTACACATAGTTATGACTTTCAAGCAATATAGTGAATATAAGTATTCAAATTTTATTTTTGGTTACACAAATTCTAGTCTCTATACTCTAGAAAATATAAACAGAAATTTATTATGAATTTGCATACATTAGCTAAAAGAGAAGGGGAAATATTGTCTCTTTCAGTGTCTTGAAGATTAATATGACTATGTGAGTCAATTCCTTACCTATAATTTAAGAAATATCTTGTAGTCTTATATTATCTAAAAGGCATTGTTTGTTACCTACTTAATTTTTTATATAAAATCGTTTAGGATGAATTTTGCTGACCTTAATCCATGAACAGACATGAGCACAATGGCTAATAATTTGCTGTGTCTTTGTATTCTGCATTCTTCAAATAACTTCCTACATATCATTAATGTTGGTGACTTCTGTGCCAGTGAGAGATGCTTCCTACCCCTCCTCTCACTAAATATGGTTGTATACTATGTGGGAGTAAGTCACAATTTCAATTTCACAGTTTATGTAAAGCACCCTGTGTAGAGAGCTGACTTCAGTGATGTATTTATTCTAATTTCTTCTTAGTTTGGACATCTCAAGCAGCTGCCCAACTGACTCAGCTTGTTCCCAGTCGAAGTTCAACAAATCTATCTGGAATGCAAATTAATGACCTCATCAGAATTAAAACTCCTTATGAGAAAAATTAGAGCACAATTATTTCATTCTTTTAAACATTGAGGAAAATTTACATTTTCTTTTATACTATTTCGGTGTTTCAGATGTATGCAGTTGCTGTGTTTCACTGATGATATACACTGGTTTTAAAATGTGTGGCCTCTCAGTTGTACAGAGGGAGCGTTAATTTTCTACGCCCAATTTTAAAATAACTAAAAAATTATTTGCCCTCAAATCGCTATTTGAATTTCAGATTTTAAAATAAATTTATACCGCTATTTTTAATATATTGATTTACTTTCATAAAAGCCGATATATGACAACAAGTGACTGAGCACAAGTAGGCATTAATACAGTTTCTTAAATAGCCCATATTCTTCTAACTTTAAACTTACTTTGGTAAAATCAAAAGCACAAGACCTGCTTTCACGTTCAGTAGAAGAGTATTATCTATTTAAGTGCATAGGCATCATTAAAATTAAGCAGTAGATGGGCAGCCTATGGAAACATTTTGAGCTCTGGAACCCAGTAAGTCACCCTAGTTCTAGGTTATTGGCAACACAATTATGTCAAGAAAGTTAAATCCAACTTTCAGTTAAGCACCAAATGGCTGTTTATTTATAGTTTTACCTGCTTGCACTGCTGCAACTAATAGGAAGGGTAGAACTCCTGCTTCTTTCATTGGAAGCCATGAAAAATCAATTTGCATTTTAATATTGAAAAATTTTCAGTTGCATAATTTAGAATTTAAATGCACACAATAAATGAATGTTCTGGAAAAAGAAGACTAGTACTATTTTCTGACAAAATACTGAAAGAAAGGGCTTGAAATATTATGTGTCCAAATGCCTTATTGTTACAGAAGAGAGAACAGAGCAATAGAGATTAATAATGACTGTCCCAGATCCATTCAATTAGATATAAGCAGAGTCTGATACCAAGGTGTCCTGAATCCTTATGTATTTTTCCCACTATATCTCATCACCTCCTCATATTAAGCTACATTTTAAGTCAAATCTACCTTGAAATCAGAATAAATTAAAAATTGTCAACTGTTTAAAATTTATATTAAGTGTTTCCAAATGCAAATCTAGAGAATTATTCTGGAGGTCATATTTTTTCATTTCTCTTCTACAAATAATAAAAGATTATTAACGCCTTTTGATTTTTCCTTTGATATTAAGCATTTTTCTAATGAATGAGTAGTTACAATAAAAATTACATATGCACAGTTATGCACAGTGACAAGTGGTTGACTGAAATTTCAAAATTTTTAAGGTAAGAAAAATAAGAGGTTGTTGCTTATTATCCTTAAAATAGTTTAAACAATCTGACCTACTGAGACTGTCCAAACTAGTTGGGCAATGGTTGAGGAAAAAAAAATGCACAGAATTTGAAATGATAATGTTGAATGCAACTTCACTTATTTAGTCTTCTTTAACTGTGCTTACTTAGCTTATCCCTAGTTATAATCTTTCAAGTGATACCACAGGACCATCAACAAAAATCAGTAGAGGATCAACTCTTTTACAAAAAAATAGAGATAGAATCTGGGTCTGTAGATTGCCGTACTGATTTTTTTTAATGGGTCATTCTGTTACTTTTTCTTTATAGGATTAACAGACAATCCAACTGATAATTATTTCTCCAGTCAATCATCTGAATCTTTCAAAAACATTGTGTAGTGCAAAGGGAGACAGATTTTCTCACCATTTCATACTCCCAATTTCGGGTACAGACTCTAACACTTAACCTGTGCTTCAGCAATATTAGAAAGCTGCCTTAATACCTGATATAGAGACCGGTGTTATAGTCCTTACCCTGACAATCACCGTCTATATGATTGAATATATGTGGTTTAAATTATTTGAATTTCAAATTTATTAACTCTAAACTAATCTCCCAAATATACTTAAAGTCTAATGCTTTAATATTCTATCAGCTTTCATTTCAATTTGTACTCAGGAGGAAATTATTCTATTCATCACCAAAACTACATGCCACTTGCAGCATGACATATCTAAAATGTGTGGTCAAGATTTTGTCTTTGATTAATGAAACTATCAAATATTGACATTATTTAGAAAAATGAAAGGACATTAGGAATGAGTCTTGCAAAAGTTATTGGAGCCTAATAATGCCTAATAATGTAGAACTATTTGATTTTTCTTACCTCTGAGAAATAATGGATTATTCAGTTTTTAGCTACATTTTTGACAACTACAAATATCTAGGCAATTTAATCATGGGCACCTGGAAAGAAAAGATAAAACATTCCTTTTCTGATTTTAATCACTTAAATTTGGCTATGATGCCTTTATTGTAATTTGGTTGTATGACTTAGTGCCTCAAAATGAATGAAACATGTGGACTAAACTTTATATGTGGAATCTAAAAAAATGATACAAATGAACTTATTTACAAAACAGAAATAGATTCACAGACACAGAAAACAAATTTACAGTTACCAAAGGGCAGGGGATAAATTAGAAGTTTGGGATTAAAATATACACACTACTATATATAAAATAGATAAATAACAAGGACCTACTGTATAGCACAGGAAACTATACTCAATAACATGTAATAACCTATAATGGAAGAGAATGTAAAAAAGAATATATATATATATATATTCTATATACGTGTATAACTGAATCACTTTGCTGTACACTTGAAACTAACACAACATTGTAAATTAACTGTACTTCAAAGAAAAGCCCCCATAGTTATGACTTGTCAAAAATAAAGACACTTTTGTTCTTTGTACCTAATGAAATAGGAGCTGAGATAGGTGAAAACAGTGTTGTATACAAATTTAATGTAAATAAACACTCTTGTCCTACCCTTCAAAGTTTGAACCACTATCTCATTTATATAATTGGTTAAATGTCATGTGGCTTATGATTTCTAAAATTTACTATTTACAAATGTATATTTAATTAAGCTTTTCTTTTATTGGTGTCTGCATTCTAAACTCAGATGTATGTTCTCACATATCCCCTACTATTCATTTTAAGGCACCTCTTATAATTTAGCTAATGCATTAAGTGAATAGAAATTATTTCCATTATTGTAGTCTGTAGACTATCCACAGGACCTCTGGTCATAAGATAACCTAGTAAGTTGTCATCTTTTGTAATAACTATTACAAAGTCTTCTTTGCTCTAAAAACCAAGGAAATATACGTATCAAAATGGAGGTGAGGATGGGAGTGTTACAATTTATATTAAACAATTTACATTAATATATTAAATAGTACAGGTATTGATTTAACTACCCAAAGGAGTTACTCTCAGCCTTTTAAAATATTATTGACAGTCATAATTTCTTCATAATTATCAATGTACAATTTTTCATCACTGAGAGTCCCTAAATCATTTCAAAATGTAATTGTCAAGATGAGATTAAGCAAAAATTCTCTCTTTTAGTTACAGAAGAATAAATTGGTTGATGTAAGTGAAATAATTATAATGATTTGCAGCTCAAACTGAAGGGAGTAACACAGGCTAATCTACTTTATACTTTTTATAATAGTCATATACTTCTGCTGTGGAATAAAACTAAGACCATCACTTTTGTTTCACTACCCAAGCAGACTTAGAAAGGTATAAAATAAATAATGAATTGAAGGTTTTGTAAAAATACATCAAGCAGTTTCCACAGCAGCCTCCGAATTACATCATAAACAGTATTCCACTTTATCGGTCTCCCAAATTTTCTCTTGAAAAATATCAGATGTTATATCATAATTTGTGCCTAATTTTGACTGTACTTATATCATCTTATCAAATAGGCAAAGGTTTAGGAATTTGAATTGAGTAAAGACATTTCCAGTCTATGGTTACTGCAACTTTTCATGAAATGTTGTTACTTTTAATTTCCAGTGACATTTTACAAGTCATTTGCCAAGCTTGCACATTTGAAGCAACATCTCATTAGGTAAACTGCCAGTACTAATATTCTGTTTATTTGTTACAAATTTTTGCAAAAGTAGTAGATTGTAACTCATGCTGATTTTTGTGTTTAAAGATTTGGCAGATGAAATAAAATGAATAGAGAAGGTATTAGATATAAAATTTAGTATTTATCCTAAATTCAGGAAGATCTTGACTACCATATTGGTGACTTTGAGTGTTTTATTAACTTGTAACACAATTATGATATTGCACTTATTTTCTTTCTTTCACGATATAACTGTGATGTAATTGGAAGTTAAAAATAGTCTTTCTTTGAAATTCAAGTTCACCTGCAAGAAATCAAACATTTTCTGTGTACCCCTACATCCCATTACATTTGCACCATTTCTGTATCTTTTTAGTTAGAAGCTTTGTAGAAAATCCATCTAATTTAAAAAATAGTTGATAATCAACTCTTTTTGCAAAATCATTTTTTGTGTTATAGTGGTCATGGGTAGTTCAAATATTATTTCTTAGAAATGAAATAATTGAAAATATAGATAATGGGAAGACTTTCCTGAGTTCTTTTACAAATTTGTAATGAATATATGAGTCTAGTCCTGACAAAATTTTAAATATCTTTATTTTAGTATCCACAAAGGAAGGAGATAATATTCAACTTATTATTAAAGATTATCATTTTTTTGTATCAAAAATGTAATTCAAAGGTCTATGGAAATTGAAGAAAGCATTCAGTGTTCTTTAAAATGATTGTACTGATGGTTATTTAAAAAATAATTAATTAATTATGAAAGTGCAGACTGGTATGAAAGGTATTTACATGTCATCATAATTGAATCAAATCTAGAAAATATTACTTTTCGAGTTTACATTCTATGAAGTAACATCGATTTAGATACATGCCTATGTGTGTCTAACAAGATTAGTAGACCTGTGGACTTGTACTAGAAGATCATGTGCTTTAGAACAAATTTTTAATTCTGAATTAAAAGGAAATAATATTTCACTGGTTTTAGTAGATAGAAAGCATTTCAAAAATATTTTAGTTGCCTAATAGAAAGACAGTAAAAATGCATTGACCTTATTAAAAAAAAAAACACACACACAGATGCTATTATCTTGAAATTACCTTTAGCTCATCCTATTCTGTTCCTTCTCACAGGAAACCTTCTTTTCAAACATTTCATATAGCATCCCCTTGCTTTTTTCTTTCTTCTTTTTTAATGTGACTTTATTTATCCTTCCAGTTTTACTGAGATATAATTGACACACAGCACTGTATAAGTTTAAGTTGTACAGCATAATAATTTGACTTACAAACATCATAAAATGATTATCACAATAAGTTTAGTGCACATCCATATCTCTGTAGATACAAAAGTAAAGAAATAGAAAAAATAACTTTTCCTTGTAATGAGAGCTGTTAGGATTTACTCTCTTAACAATTTTCACATGTAACATACAGCAGTGTTAATTATGTTTATCATGTGCATTGCATCCCTAGTACTTATTTATCATATAACTGGAAGCTTGTACCTTTTTATTGCCTTCATTCAATTCTCCCTTGCCCCACCACCAACCTCTGGTAACCACAGATCTGATCTCTTTTCTTATGAGTTTGTGTTTTTTGAAGTATAATTGACCTGCAACACTATGTTAGTTTCTGTTACACAACATAGTGATTTTTATACATTTCAACATAATCACCATGATAGTCTAGATATTTTACGTCACCAAATAAAGATATTGCATAGTTATTGACTATATAATTCACACTATACATTTCATGCTCATAACACATGTATTCTGCAGCTGGAAGTTTGTACTCTTAATCTCCCTCACCTATTTCTTTTTTACCCCTACCCCCTTCCACTCTGGCAACGATCTGTTTGTTCTCTATATCTATAACTCTGTTTCTGTTTTGTTATGTTTTTTCTTTTTTTTTTTTATATTCTACATAAAAGTGAAATCATACAGTATTTGTCTTTCTCTGTCTGACTTATTCCACTTAGCAAATGATAGAATTTCATTCTTTTTTATGTCTGAGTAATATTGTGTGTGTGTGTGTGTGTGTATATATATATATATATATATATCACATCTTCTCTATCCATTCATCTTTACATGGACACTTACATTATTTCTGTATCTTGGCTATTGTAAATGATGTTGCAATGAACATAGGGGCCCCTACCTTTTCTAATCAGTGTTTTTTGTTTTATTTGAATAAATACTCAGAAGTGGAATTGCTGGATCATGTGGTAGTTGTATTATTAATTTTTTAAGAAATCTCCATACTGTTTTCAATAGTGGCTGAACCAATTTACATTCCCACCAACAGTGCAGACGGTTCACTTTTCTCCACACCCTCACTAACACTTGCAATCATTTTGATAAAAGCTATTCTGATAGGTGTGTGGTGATAGCTTTGACTTTATATTTCCCTGACAATTAATGATGTTGAGCATCTTTTCATGTCCCTGTTGGCCATTTACACAGCTTCTTCGGAAAATGTCTATTCAGATCCTCTACCCATTTTTAATTGGGTTGTTTGTTTTTTTGATGTTGAGTTGTATGAGTTCTTTCTATATTTGGATATTAACCCCTTATCAGATATGTCCCTTGCAAAAATCTTCTCCATTTCAATAGGCAGCATTTTCCTTTTGTACATAGTTTCCTTCTATGTGCAAAATCATTTTAGTTTTATGTAGTCTCATTTGTTTATTTTTGCTCTAGTTTTCCTTGCCTGATATGACATTTCCCGCCAAAAAATTACTAAGACTGATATCAAAGACCTTACTGCCTATGTTTTCTTCTAGAAGTTTTATGGTTTTAAGTCTTACATTTAAGTCTTGAATCCATTTTGAGTTTATTTTTGTATATGGTATGAGAAAGTAGTAGAGTTTGATTCTTTTGCATGTAGCTGAACAGTTTTCCCAGCACTGTTTATTGGAGAGGTTGTCTTCTCCCTGTTGTGTTTTCTTGCCTTCTTTGTCATAGATTAATTGCCCACATGTGTATGGGTTCATTTCTGGGCTCTCTATCCTGTTCCATTAATCTATGTGTCTGTTTTTGTGCAAGTACCATATTCTTTTGATTACTGTAGTTTTGTAGTACAGTTTGAAATTAGAGAGTGTGATGCCTCCAGCTTTGTTCTTCTTTCTCAGGATTGGCTATTTGCAGTCTTTTGTGTTTCCATAGACATTTTAGAATTATTTGTTCTAGTTCTGTGAAAAATTCCATTGGTATTTTGATAAGGATTGCACTGAATCTGTGGATACTATGGTCATTTTAACAATATCTATTCTTCCATTCTGTGAACTTAGTATAACTTTTCATCTGTGTCATCTTCAATTTCTTTCATCAGTGTCTTATAGTTTTCTGTACAGGTCTTTTACTTCCTTAGTTGGAGTTATTTAGTTTTTGATTCTTTTTGATGAAATTGTAAATAGGATTGCTTTCTTAATTTCTCTTTGTGACAGTTCATTGTAAGTGTATAGAAACGCAACAGATTTCTGCCTATTAATTTTGTCTCCTTCAGCTTTGCTGATAGTATTGCTATCCTGTTTCTTTTTTTTTTTTTCATTTCCAGTTACATGAAATAAATTTTTTTCATACCCTCACTTTCAGTCTGTGAGTATCTTTAGAGCTGAATTGACTCTCTTGTAGGCAGCATATATATGGGTCTTGTTTTTGTATCTATTCAGTCACTCTATGTCTTTTGATTGGATAATTTAGTAGATTTACATTTAAAGTAATTATTGATATTTATGTACTACTTACCATTTTGTTAATTGTTTTGGTATTTTTTTTAGTTCTTTTTTGTTCCTCTTTCCTTCATCTAATTTATTCCCTCTGATTTGCTGACTTTCTTTAGTGTTATGTTTGGATTATTTGTCTTTTGTGTGTGTGTATCTATTGCAGATTTTTGATTTGTGGTTATCATGAGGATTATGTATGGCAATCTCAATATATACTTGATTATTTTAAGTTGCTGATCTTTTAAGTTCAAAGGCATTTTAACAATCCTGCCTTTTTAATTCCCCTACAAATATTTACTGTTTTGACATCATATTCACAACTTTTTGTTTTGTGTATCCCTTAACTACTTATTGTGGATACAGATAATTTTACTACTTTGTCTTTTAACATTCCTACTAGCTTTGTACCTGGTTGATTTACTGTTTTTACTACATAATTACCTTTATCAATGAGATTTCTCCTTTTGTAATCTTCATATTTCTAGTTGTGGTCTTTTTTCTTTCACTGAGAGAAGTCCCTTTAACATTTCTTACAAAGCTGGTTTGATGGTGTTGAGCTCTTTTAGTTTTTGCCTGTCTGAAAAACTCTTGATATTTCTTTCCAATCTGAATGAAAGCTTTGTTGTAGGTTTTTCATTTCCATCACTTTAAATATATTGTTCAACTCCCTTCTGACCTGCAGAATTTCTTCTAAAAAGTCAGCTGGTAACCTTATGGGAGCTCGCTTGTACATAACTTATTGCTTTTCCCTGACCACTTTTAACATTCTCTCTTTATAAAAGTTTTTGCAATTCTAATTACAGTGTGTTTTGGTAGGTCCTCTTTGAATTGATCCTGTTTGGGGCTCTCTGTGCTTCCTGGACTTAGGTGTTAGGGAAATTTTCAGCTATTGTGTCTTCAAAAATGTTCTCTCTCTCTTCTCCTTCTGGAACCACTATAGTGCAAATGTTAGTTTACATTTGGAGAAATGGCCTTATGTAGGAAACATCTTATGGGAACAAGCAGCACACTTTCCTAGGATCACCAGAGCTGTATGCTCTAAGAATGCCTTCTGTATGGGCTGCATGGATCCTTCTGTCATGGTGGGCTGACTACTGTGGATGTACAGGTAGGAGTGTCTATCCGTGGTCTGGTTGATTACTATGCCCTGCCTTATGTGGAGGCTGCCAGACCCTGGTGGATGGGGTTGGGTCCTAGCATGGCTTACTTCATGACCGGAGGAGTACGTGTCCTGATGCCAGCCAACTGGTTGGTGGGGCTGGGTCATGAGACCTGGGAGGTCTTGGGGCTAGTGCTGGCCCACTGGTAGGTGGGGTTTGGTCTTGGAGTGGCTGGCTGGTGGGCTGGGGCCCTGGAGTTAGTATCAACTTACTGATGGGTGTGATTTGTTCCTGACTCAGCTGGCCATGATGTTCAGGATGTCTCAGATTTGGTAATGACCTGCTGGTTGGTGGTGCTGAATCCCAGATTCCTGGCTGAGGGGCCACAGGCATCCTATGGCTGGTTTTGGTTTACTGTAGGGCAGGGCTATGGCCCAATGTGAGCAGGTGCTGGTGTCTACCCACTGGTGGGTGAGGCTAGGCCCAGCAGATAGTACTGGCCCACTGGTGGGTGAAGCCAGGTCCTAGAATCTCTGGTAATAGGGTCTGGGGTCCTGTAGCTGGTATTGGCCAGCTGGTGGGTAGGGCTAGGGTCACAGAGCTGGTGTCCATTGGTGTCCATATGGCTAGCCCCTGGTTGTCAAGCCCTGTCTTGTGTGGAGGCCACTGGCCACTGGTGGGTGAAGCCAATTCCTAACATGTGTGGCTGCAGAGTTCAGAGTGTTCTGAAGCTCTTGTAGCATGCTGATGGGTGGGGCTGGATCCAAGGGTGGCTAGCTGAGGGCTGCATGGTACCCCATATCTCTTACTGACCTGTTGGTCTGCAGGGCTGAGGCCCAGGGGTTCCCAGGGCTGGTTCCAGCTCACTGCTGGGTGGAGCTGGGTTCCAGGGTTGTTTTTCAATTGATTTGGATTTGCTCTTTTGGGAACCACCAACCTGCTTGAGTAATTTCAGGGCACTCAAATAGTGTGAATTCAGGCTAGAAACACTGATTTGATTAGCTGTGAAGTTAACATATTAGGAAAAGTGGTAAACTATACCATGTAATCATTTGCTGATTAAATGATAAAATGTATCTCAAGAGTCTTGGACTTTATAAATATTGGTCATCAAAGGTGTTTAGCCAAAACTTATCCTTAGATATACTGACACTTGTCTGAATAAAATTTAATTTGCTTTTGGATCTACACAAAGTGAAATGAAGAACCTGTCTATTATCAAAGTGCAGACTAAGTCCTCAAAATTGCTTTGGTGCACAAACTCTGTTTTAAGTAATAATTAATATGCACACAAAAATCACAAAATATCTACACTGATAGCTTCTACAAATGACCTTTTATTATTA
This sequence comes from Balaenoptera ricei, assembly GCF_028023285.1. Taxonomy (NCBI): domain Eukaryota; kingdom Metazoa; phylum Chordata; class Mammalia; order Artiodactyla; family Balaenopteridae; genus Balaenoptera; species Balaenoptera ricei. The sequence goes on along the minus strand of NC_082656.1, from coordinate 45,322,128 downwards.
TATAGGCATGAATGGGGGAGGGGTTCCACTGCTTTATGTGATCAAACCTTAAAAACTTTGTCCTGGCTCCATGTGAATGACATTTCTCTTGTCACATAATGAGAAAAATATTGAAATCCGTCTTTTAATATCTTAGTGTGGTAGATGAGAAAATATAAACATTATTATGGCTTACAGAATTGGATCTATGCCAGAAATGGCATTGCATGTTATTTTTTTCTGTTTTATATTCTGCATTATTGCCATTCCTTTACTATATTACCTCAAGCTTCTCTAGTTTTTGTTTCTGCTATTTTTCTTCAGACACCATACACAGAGACAATTTCAATGTAAAACACTCTTTAAAAGAATTCCAGAAAGATATTAGCAGTCACTATGTCAGCACTTAATATAAGATTTTGAAGGTAATTTTTAACCTTTTCATCTTTTAAGTTATAACTTGTGTTATTAAAAATGCTTTCTCTCTTCTTCCTCCATTAAAATTTTTGTTTATATTAAAAATAAGAAAATGTATCAAACAATCCAGATATCCCCATTCTGCCCATTCAGTATGTGACAAAGAAAGTGACATTATCACAAATAGTGACTGCTTATGTTCATTTATTACACAAAATGACCCATATGATCAGTTTCTTGTTGAAAATTGTAGAAGGAGAAAAGGTTCCAAGTGTCATAAAACCAAAAAGAAAACGTATTTTCATGAATTCATTGACCTTTCCAATAATATCATAACAGAACATAATCACTAAGGCTTTTAAATTAGCAAGGTAGCTCAATACAGAAGGATGGCTTGAGAAATCTCAAGGGCTTATGTTACCAGAACAAGATCCTGACACTAAAAGTAAAAGGGTAAATGAGAATCATGTTTAGTGATGACCTTTAGGTCCCACAGCTGCTTCTCACATATCTTGTCTTTTTGCCTTACTGTTGCACTTTAGCTTATTAAAATTAATTGTGTTCTCTTTTGGATGTTAAGAATTTTTAGTTTCTAACCTTCTTTGTCGAATGAACAGTACTTTTTTTTCTTTTGTTGTAGTATAATAATAATTCCAGTTATGTGATTTAAATAAATATACTAAGTAAACAGATCTTGTAATTCTTAGTAGAAAATAAAAATTAAAAATTAAATAATAAGAATAGAAAAATTTGCAAAACATGTTCCTATAAGGAACACATTTTTGAGTAAGAAAAAGACAATAAAATAAACTAGGGTTATACAACAAACATACGATGGACATTTAAATGAGTTTTTGTACATCAGAACAAATTTTTTTCTATCGATATATACTATATACCCAGAGAAAAACCTTTGCCTATTCTGATTGACAATATTATTGGGAAAACTTTAGTAGTTTATCTCCTGGTGTTTCTACCCCTAAACAAGTAGGTAATCATTGAGACGTATATTACTGAAACACCAGTGTAAATGGACAATGTGCTTCATCCTTTTGTAAAGGAAATGATTAGCAACTAATCCATCTGTCTTGTTAGATGAAGTTTTGTTTTTTAACATGTATATTTATGTATTTCTACAAACTTTGTATTAAATGGACTAATGAAGAGAATTTTTTAAAAAGTGTAATTTGTCAATAATATATGGCAACAATTGGTCTAAGTTCTTTGACCTTCATATAGTGTGTGTGTGTGTGTGTGTGTGTGTGTGTACAGTAAACACACACACAAATTATATACTCTTCATATATGCTATGTATGATTATTTAATCCTCTCAAAATCTATGGGAGTTAGGTATCCTTTTTATTTTTACTTTCCAAGTAAAGAAACTGGGAAAAGAAAGGTTTGACCCAAGGAAAAGATTCTTACTTTGGGGTGGAGGGCATATAATTTTCCTTCCAACTTGGAAAACTTTTGAGAGTGAAAGTGGGCTCATAATAGAACAATGAGTTAGGCAAGCATAATCAGAGACTGTCCTAAAAACCCAAATGCATGGTCACTTTACAATAATCACATGACAGAACTGGAACTGAAACCCAAGCATTCTGACAGCATAGCTACACTCTTAAACTCTATTCTACACTGCCTTCAAACAGATTTCATTAACTCATGAGTCACACGTTGTGTTCTGTTCTGTCCAGTGGCTACAACCTGTAATGGTTATCAATGCCAAGGTAAGACTCTATCTACAATAAAATAAATACAATAAAGTTAAGCCCTGGATGAAGCAATGCTTTACACCCATAGATAAAAGACAGAGCAAGGCAAGCTTCAATAGTGGACAACAGTCCCCCGTGGTCAGTGGGTCCCTCCCAAAAGCTGATGCAAGGCAACTGGCACACACGCATCTTGTGTTATAGTAGAAGGACTCCCATCCCCTCAGGGAACCCCATAGGGTCCAGATACAGTAGTGGAGTTGACCAGGTGCCATATGATGCCTACACATAAGCAGAACAAAAGAGTATGCATTCAGCCTGAAACAGGGAAGGATATTCCCACACATGGATTATATGCACTTCTCAGGTGGTGAGGGCTTTTTATCTCTAAATAAAGAACTGTTACAGGCCCAAGGCTCTAATTGGGCAAGACTGAGGAAGGGCAACAGCTCACACCATAGTTGATCTCCCCAGATATTCTGTTCTGTTTGTGTTTCTTTTTTAACCTAAAGACTAATATTTATTGAGGGTCTATGATTTGGCAGAAACTGTGTTCAATGCAGGGTCTGCATCTTTGAACAAGCAAACTATGTCTTCAAATAATTGAATTTGCATTGTTTTAGAGAGGAAATACAATGAATAATTTTCAAAAATGAGCCCCAAAGAAACAGAGAATATGATATTATGATGTAGAATAACATAGGTGTTTAATTTTACGATACGAAAGCCAGGGAAAACAACTCAAAATGTGACATTAAAGCTGAGGGTAGAAAAATGGGGATTACGCAATGAAATATATCAAGAAAATAATGATCTGGGCAAAGGAATAGCAGGTGCAAAGATCCTGAGATGAAAAAGAATTTGGTGTGTTCAAGAACCTGAAAGATAGAATGACTGAAACCAAGTAAGTTAGGAAGATAGAGTGTGAGTTGAGTTTGGGAACCAAGGCAAATACTTTAAGAACATGACAAGTGATCTGATTTAACAGTTTGAACTTTGGAAACTTTTTAATGGTTTTAATCCTTTCATTAGAAATATTTGTTGAACATTTGCTATGGCTCAGGTACTGTGCTTAAATTATGTGAAGGGTTAAAAACGCTGGTAAGGGGAGAGAGTAACATTTTAAAATAGTGGTCAGGATAGCCCTCATTGGGATGATGAGATTTGAATAAAGACTTGAAGCTGGGTTGGGAGAAAGTCAAAAGAATATTGAGTTGGCATGGAGAGAGCATTCTAGACAGTAGGAAAAGCCAGTGCAAAAGCTTTCAAATGGGGGATATATGTTGTGCTCTGGAACAAGCAAAGGAGCCTGTAATTCTCGAGCAGAATAGGAGGGGGTAGTGACACAATATGAGCTCAGAAGTTAATGAGAGAAGGAAGGAAGAGGAAGAGCAGATCATGTATTTGTAAGGAATTAGAAAGGCTTAGACTTTTACTTTGATTGACATGGAGATCTATTAGCAAGGTTAAAAGAGAGAAGTAAAATGATTTGATTTACATTTTTTAAAGGTTACACTGACTGCTGGGAAAGGGAGCAGGTAGAACAGGCAGACCAGTTAGGAAACTATTGTAGCAAACCACTTGAGAATTTGATTTCAATGAAAGAGGTTAGGAGCTGTCCAATTTTTAATGGGACTTGAAAATTTACTCAACAGTATTTTGTATAAATTAGGTGTAGAGTATGAAAGAAAGAAGTCTAGGTTTTTAAGTTGAAAATGGAAAGAACAGTGTTTCCATTAGTGTATGTGCATTAGACTGTGTGAAGAAGGTTTGGCAGTATGTGTGAGATCAGGAATTCAGGTCTGAGCATGTTAATTTTGAGATATCCCAGGAAATGTTAATTATGAGTTATCTATTAATATCTCAGGCAGGTGGATATATAAATTCAAGTGCTTGCTTGTGATAGGTATGAAAATCTGAGTTGATGGTATTGAAAGCTATACAACAAATGAGATATATATCTAACAGAGTGATTTTAGATATAAAATAAAAGAAGATCCTGGGCCCTCCAGAATGAAGGAGAAGAGAGCAGCAAACGAAATTGAAAGGAGTGACCAATGACATGAGAAGAAAACCAAAGGTAAGTAGAATTATAGAAGAAACGTGGGAAATTCCATGGCAGTCCAGTGGTTAGGACCTGGCACTTTCACTGCTGGGACCTGGGTTTGATCTCTGGTCAGGGAGTAAAGATCCCACAAGCCCTGCAGCATGGCCAAATTAAAAAAAAAAAAAAAAAAAAGAAATGTAAAGAAAATGTAAAAAAAGAAATGTGAAGAAAATATATCTCCTATGATGTAAAAAGCAGACTAAAGGATCAAACAAATTGAAGATTGGGAATAGACCATCAGATTTAGTAGCATGGAGGATCTTGATGGTCACAACAAGAGCCAGCCTGATGAAGTAGTTGGAGTGAAAGTCTGATTGGAATTTTTTTTAAATAATGGAAGGAGAAAATTTTAAAATAGCACTGTGAATAAGTATACTATTTTCAAAGAGTTTCCTTCAAAGAGATACAGAAAATAAATGGGAAGGTAGCAGATGGGAAAAGATGAATCAATAAAAATGTTTCTTTTGTTTTCTTTTGTAAAGATGGGGAGACTAATAACAAGTTTGTATGATAATAATTAAAAGCTCTAACAGAAAAATTTGATATTAGGAAAGAGAGGCATATTTTTGGAACAAAGTTTTAGAGTAGGGGGAGGAGGTGGGATTCAGTGACAATGTTGTGAGCCTGACTCAATTTGGGGCAGATGATATGGGTACACGTCCTGGTAGCTGGGTAGATCTGATAGTGAGAGTTAGGGAAATTCTTCCAGCTACCTGCAGTTTTCACAGAGAAGAAAGGTCATTAATAACGAGTTTATGGAAAAGTTATTTGAGGCTTACGGGGAAATGAGAAGATGTGAAATTAACACTTAGGACATTAGGAGAGTGAAGGGCATAGGAATTAAGGTATGACTCTGAGCAGCAGTCTTCAGACTCAGCTTAATATCTATAATCATGACTACGAAATAAGACCAGTCAGAATGGTTGTGCATTTTTCTCCATACACATTCAGTTTCCTTGGGACAAACATGGAATAAGTGGAAAGATGGATTTAATTGGTTAACGACTGTGCCAAGAGAGTGCAAGAAAGCAAGGGAGGAGTAAAAATGTAGAGCGTATATAAAAGGTAGTGATTCTAATGGTTGATTGTGGAACATGATGTTGGTAAGAAGGAAAGAAAGAATCTGGAGAGAATGAGGGAAAATAAAAGTTTCAATAGGATTGAAATTATTGAAATATTTGGTGCAATGAGCTAGAAAGATAGAGTGTAGTGATCAGAGAACAGGACAAATCAAATTAAGATTATGAAGGGTCTGCTATTATAGGTAATGACAAATTCTACAATATACTTCTGGGAGTGAGTGAGGTAAAGAGAAGGATGAGTTGAGTAGAGGAGAAGAATTCAAGAAACTGAATGTACAGATGTCAGAAAGAGAAATTATAGTGAAATTGTTGAGAAAATCACCAGAGTAGTGTTGAAGAGCCCATGAGACAAAAGTTTAAAAGTTTAAAAGATGGGAGAGTCTATTGAAGGATTGGTAGTAGACTTGAATGAGAGTAGTCATGGAGAGACTCAGATGACATGGATTTAAAGCTAATTTGTATGGAGAAGGAAGGAGAGCTGTCTGGAAATGGAATTGAGAAATAAGGAGGACACCAACCTAGTGGATTGAGTCTGTGGGGAAGAGAAAAAAAAAAAATCAATTGAGAAAGTTGCAGGTAAAGTAGTGTCTTCTGTAAGAGCAAGAAGAAGGCTTTAGAGAAAAGACTCAGGATCTAGGAGATTTTTCTCCAGAGAGCATAGGGGAAGGGTCTCAAGAGTGATAGAAGAGGGGCAATAGGAAGTAGAGAAGGGATGAGATTCTAGGAGATGTAGGATGACTCCCAAGCCAGCAGTTTCATTTGTGGACAAATTAAAAAATAAGTCCTAGTGAACTCAAGGAAGATAAAGGCGGCAACACTGAGTGTCAGAAAATATGAAAAGTCTGAGGTTCTCTCCTGATTTACATCAGTGGAAGTGGGACTCCTGAAGATGCATGGTTTTAGTCTCAGTGCTTAGGGTTCTCTTTGGACACTCATGGGAGGAGGGGTGGTCTTACCCTAATGTGTATGAACTTTTGACCCCTGTTGGTGGAAATGAGGAATGTGGGAAGAAGTTTAGTGCTATGCCAATTTTGTGGGGCATCCTATTGACATTGTAAGTGAAGGGAATTATGAAGAGGGGCATGGTTTTAGTCTCAGTGTTATAAATGTGGTATCAGCTGATTTAATTTGGTCAAAGCTCAATCTGGCTACCCTGTGGAGGATGGGTTGGAACTGAGAAAGGAAGAAGGAGTGTGTGGAGATCTTTAGATTTATCAAATTGAGAGTTGATGATGGCTTAGATTAAGGGGCTAAAACAAAAATGGAAAATAATGGATTGATAATGTATGTTGCATTCCTTGCTTTGCATAGCAGTGCAGGACCCCAAAAGTGGCCATGCAAGTTGAAACTGTACTAAGTAATCTTAATAATCAATGGGAAAAATTATTATTCTCCCATGACATTTAAAAATGTCACAAAAAAACTCTCATGCTGTCAGTTACAAATGTACTCGGAAATTTAAAAATAGCAAAATTAATGTATGTTTAGTAATTTAAAACATTAGACCTCTGGGACAACATTAAACACACCAACATTCGCATTATAGGGGTCCCAGTAGGAGAAGAGAGAGAGAAAGGACCTGAGAAACACTGAAAATTAATGTCATACAACTCAACATCAAAAAACCAAACATCCCAATTAAAAAATGGGTAGAAAAATTGAATAGAGATTTTTCCAAAGAGGAAATCCAGATGGCCAATAGGCACATGAAAAGATGCTCAGTATTGCTAATCACCAGGAAAATGCAGACCAAACTCACCATGAGATATCACCTCACACCTGTCAGAATGGCTATCATCAAAAAGAACGCAAATAACAAATGTTGGCGAGGATGTGGAGAAAAGGGGACCCTTGTACACTGGTTGTCGGGAATGTAAAGTGGTGCAGCCACTGTGGAAAACAGTATAGAGGTTTCTCAAAAAACTGAAAACAGAACTAACATATGACCCAGCAATTCCACTCCTGGGTATATATCTGAAAAAACCAAAAACACTAATTTGAAAAGATACATGCACCCCAGTGTTCATAGCAACATTATTTACAATTTTCATGATATGGAAGCAACCTAAGTGTCCATCAACAGATGAATGGGTAAAGAAGATGTGATACACACACACACACACACACACAATGGAATACTATTCAGCCATAAAAAAAGAATTAAATTTTTCCATTTGCAGCAACATGTATGGGCTTAGAAGGTATTATGCTAAGTGAAATAAGACAGAGAATGAAAAGCAATGCATGATATCACTTGCGTGTGGTATCTAAAAAAAATACAACAAACTAGTGGATATAAGAACAAGAAGCAGACTCACAGATATAGACAACAAACTAGTGATTAGCAGTGGGGAGAGGGGGTGAGGGACAATATAGAGGTGGAGGAGTGGAAGACACAAACTACTGGGTGTAAGGTAGGCTCAAGGATATATTGTACAACACAGGAAATATAGCCTATATTTTGCAGTAACTGTAAATGGAAAGTAAGTTTTAAAATCGTATTAAAAAATAAAACAGAGCAGAGAGAAATGAAACAATCCTACGGAATCTCAAATATTATTTGCTCTAAAAAATTTGTTAAAGGAAACTGAATAATAGTTTGATTAGTGCTTGCTTTCTTCTCATTGTATAACTTATGACACTTAATAAGCATCTTTTTAACGTATTGTTAAATTATCATACTCCCTTCAACGTTTGGATGGACATCTACCATTTGATTCTTTTCACTTACATTGTCATGTATTATCTCCAAGAATGTCTCTAATGTGAAGTTTGTTTGATGGCACCTAAGTTCTTCTGGGACATTTTCATCTGTTTCATCACAATTTCTTTCCTCGTTTCTGTCAGTAATCTCACCTTCACTAACTTCCTCTGGCTGCACATCTGGAGTCTCTCAAACAGTGGTAATGCCAACATCTCTATGGTCAGCTGACTCTTCTGTAATTTCAATTACATTATATTCAAATATCACTTTCAGTGTTGTCATTTTTCATTTAGCAATATCCTCTTTCCATCATCTGATTTTTAAAATAATAACAAATGGGTTTATCAGTAGGAGACAAGGAGGGTACACAATTACCTGCTTTGCTGCCTGTGTGTGAACTGAATAACAAATGTGAAGTGACCACCCGCTGTCAGATTTTGACAAGGGTTACATGATTTGTCACTGGGCATGATGCCGTTCTGTTATTTATATAACAATTTGTGTTGGGCTTCCCTGCTGGTGCAGTAGATAAGAATCTGCCTGTCAATGCAGCGGACAGAGGTTCAATTCCTGGTCTGGGAAGATTCCACATGCCGTGGAGCAACTAAGCTCGTGCACCACAACTACTGAAGCCTGTACACCTAGAGCCCATGCTCCACAACAAGAGAAGCCACTGCAATGAGAAGCCCGCGCACCACAACGAAGAGTAGCCCCCACTCGCCACAACTAGAGAAAGCCCGCGCACATCAACGAAGACCCAACACAGCCAAAAATAAATAAATAAATAAATAAAAATTAAAAAAAAAAAACTATTATAACAATTTGTGGACTAAACTAGCAGCAAAATGTGTACTTTACAAAATTACTCAGAGTTAGTATATCATGGTAACTGAAATTCATACATTTCAGAACTGTGCAGTAAGGAGAATGAATGCATGCGTGTGCATGTGTCTTTAGTTGTTGTCATTAAAGCCAGCAGTATAACTGAAACAGAGAAGCCTGGATGATGTTTAGGTTCAAATATCAAAAATTGTTTTGGGTTTGTGAAAACTGAGATACCTATGAAATGTAGATAGTTAGTGATCATAATAGATTCATAATGTCTGGGAAGATTTTAATGAATAAATTTAATACTGATTACAATTTAAATCAAGTTTCCTGGGAAGAGAGTGGAAATAGAAAAGATTACCAGAAATGAGTAAAAGGAACTAAAAATATTAGTTTGATTCAAGGAGCACAGATTAGCAACGAAGTTGTGAGGCATTAGTTAGGGAAGCTGAAGAATAAATAAGAGAAAAAATAAATTTTGACACACAAAATGTTGTATATATTTACTGTATACAACTTGATGTGTTTGAAGATAAGTATACACCCATGAAATAAGCCCCACAATCTATGCCATAAATCTACCCATCACCTAAAAATGTTTCTTCTCGTCCTCTTATATGATGATGTTGATGATGATTACGACAAGTACCCTTAGCATAATATCTACCCTATTAGCATGTTTTTAAGTAAACAATACAGTATTGTTAACTATAGGCAAATGCCATACCATAAATCTCTAGAACTTATTTGTCTCATATAATGGAAACTTTATTCCCTTTGACTAATACCTCTTTATTTCCCCCCTCCTCAGTCCCTGGCACCTGCCATTCCACTCTCTGCTTCTATGAGCTTTACTATTTTAGATTCATCATATAATTAGTATCATGTAGTATTTGTCTCCTGTATCTGGCTTATTTCACTTAGCACAATGATTTCCAGGTTCATCCATATCACAAATGACAAGATTTCCTTCATTTTAAAGGCTGAATAATATTCCATTGTATGTGTATACCATATTTTCCTCATCCACTCATTCATTGATGGGCATTTAGTTTGCTTCCACATTTTGGTCATTGTGAATAATCCTGCAATGAACATAGGAGGTCAGATATCTCTTAGAAAACCTAATTTCAATTCCTCTGCATATATACCTAGAAGTAAGATTGCTGAATCATATGGTAGTTCTCTTTTTAGTTTTTTGAGAAAGCTTCATATTGTTTTCCATAGGGGTTGCATCAATTTACATTCCCACCAACTGTGTACTAGGATTCCCTTTTCTCCATATCCTTGCCAACACTTGTTATCTATGTTTTTTGTAATACCCATCCTAACAGCTTTGAGCTGATGTCTCATTGTGGTTTTGATTTGTATTTCTTTAATGATTAGTGGTGATGAGCAACTTCATATGTACCTATTGTCCATTTGTATGTCTTCTTTGGAGAAATGTCTATTCATTTCCTTTGTCTGTTTTTTATTTGATTATTAATATTTTTTGTTACTAAGTTGTAGAAGTTCCTTAAATATTTTGTATATTAATCCATTATCAGATATGAGATTGCAAATATGTCATTTCATTCCATAGCTTATCTTTTCATTTTGTTGATTGTCTCCTTTGCTGTGTAGAAGTTTTTAGTTTGATATAATGCCACTTCCTATTTTTGCTTTTGTTACTTGTACTTTTTATATCATATCCAATAAATTATTGCCAAAACCAAAGTGAAGGTTTTTTTCCCTAGGAGTTTTATAATTTTAAGTCTTACATTTAGGTCTTTAATCCATTTTAATTTGATTTTTGTGTATGGTGTGAGATAAATGTCCAATTTCATTATTTTGCATGTGGATATCTACTTTTTCTAATACCATTTATTGAAGAGACTATTCTTTCCTCACTGTATTCTTGGTGCCCTTGTCAAAGATTGACTGTATATTGTGTGCATTTATTTCTGGGCTCTCTTTTCTATTCCATTGATTTCTATGTCTGTTATTTTTAAGAAGTCACAAAAATAAATGAGCAGAGGTTCTTACCTTGAGGTGCCCTAGTGGGTATGAAACACACACACACACACACACACACACACACAATTTCATGTGATTTAGTAACACATGATTATATTCTATTTAACTATCAGTCTATGATAAACTAGCACAATTGAATTATTGTCTTTCAATCAAGGATTAACAGAGATTTATCTTTGATATTTCTACCAAAACTAAACTCCCTTATGAGAAATTGCCTAAATAAACTAAACAGTATTAAAATATATTTAAAGAGATTAAATAACATTTTCATATTGTTTTACAGATCAAAAAAGCCTACAAAAGCTATATCCACAGGCAAAAAGAACCCCAGCATTTTCTTGCTTACTATCACAAAATCAGTCTCCTAAAGCATCATTTTATTCATGCTATCTCCAGGTTCTTTATTACGAATGGGGAAAAAAAAATATTGGACCACACACCTGGAAGTCCAAAGGTATTGTGGGCATCAAAATTGATTAAACTGATATAATTATATTTCTCCAATTCCATTTCATTGCAGTTTTCTTGGTTTGGCATTCTCTGTGTGATGGCTTCATCAGTTCCAGGCTCCATCGCTGCACATGAAAAGTCCAGAGGAAGAGAAAGCCTTGAAACCTCCCCTCCATGTCTATGGGTCCTATGTGCATTCTTTATTATCAGGAAAAAGCTATGCAGTGATTGGCTTTGGTCAGCGACCCTGATTCATTCACTGGCAAGGGTGATGAAATTTGTATTTAAAAAGATTTCTGTCTGGAGAAGAGCCATGATCCCAAATGCCTGGTTGCTTCAGCATGCGAGAGAGGTGTAATGTTAATATCCCATCCACCACATTCTCTGTGATCAAATTCATGACTCCATCTCCAGCCATATCATTTATTACCACATGATAAAATACTCTATTAAATTGGTTCTTTAATGTTTAGTGTTCTTATCTCTAAAAAGGTTGTGTATCTCTGAAGCCTCTCTCTTTACTCTTCTTGATCCAAACGATTTTTAGCTCCATATGCAATAGGCTTTGTCAGTTCTTCCGACTTTAACGTGTGCAGGACTTCACATATGCTGTCATTCCACCTGTCGGGAGAACATATTTTTCTATTCTTTAAAAATCTCAATTTAAGTGTCATCTCAAAACAATCTCTCAGATACCACCCGCAGACTAATTAGGTACTTCTCTTATAACAATTTGCACTTCTCGTTCAAATAAGTTATTAGTAGCAATTAACTAATTAGTTACTCAGTTTTTTTATTCAATATTTGTATAACCTGGTTTATTTTAAACCTTATGAGGGCAGGGTTGTGTCTCTGTGTTCACTGCTACGTGCCCATTTCTAGCAGAGAAAGGTGAGCACTTGCTTAGATATTTATGTAAGGGGAGGAGGATACATTAAAAAAAAAATGATGGAGAAAAAAGGAGAGGAGGAAGAAAGGAATGAAAAATAAAAGGAAGCATTTACCATCTTATTGCTTTCAGGAATGGTGGGAGATCATGCTGAAGAATTTAAGTGGGGATGCATTAAAAATAATAAGTTAGATTGTTTTGCCATGTGGTCCCATAGCACCCCTTTTTTATTGCTTTCATTAACAATCATTATATTTGAAATTAATTGTTTGTTGTTCATTTTCTTCAGTGGACTTTGGTCCGTGTAGAAGGGGATAAGCTCAATCTCCTTTCCAAATTTATTCCCAGGGTCTAGCACCATGTCTGCCAAAAAATTGTGAATGGAATTAAATTATTAATAAAGCATAATTTAGAATCATTTGTCAACTAGGTGATTAAATTGTCTATTCAGAAATTAAATTCTTAGTTAAATATTATTCTTTGGCTTCTTAATCAAAATGGGCTCTTGTGTTTTATGAGTTAATTTAATAAATGATATGTTATTGTATATTCATACATTGCAACTGTCCAGGTCATAAAACGTAGCCCTTTAGCCCACTATTTATTTGCCTTTCTAACCTTCAGAAAGGAGTATATCTAGGACAGCTTAATCAAGTTTTAGCACAAGAAAATGGGGACTAAATTTGGCATCTTTGTGCATATAAACAAGTAGGTTCTTTTAATCTACTATCTCTTCATCTGCCATATAAACTTTGATAAATGGAACAGTAATTTTCAGACATTGTAACATTCATTATACTTTTTGCTTATCTTCAATAGCAGGTTTGTTTTTTTTTTTTTTTCCTTTTTCAAGAGCTATTTTCCCTTTGGCAAGGCTGTTTATTTCTCACAGAATTCTTTTAAAGTAAATGTCATGTGTGGATATTGCCAGGTAACCTTCAAGCAAGGCTTTTTTACCACAACTTTATTTCGTGGAGTGCCTTTTGTGGAAAAGCCATCACAAAACACTGTCAAAATTGGAAACAAAAGTCACAGTCAGAAAAATCAATGATCTTTCAAATAATCCAAGATTAAATCAAATCAAACTAGCTTTAAGCTTAAACTTTAAAGCCAGTCAAAATTTGGCTCACCTGAGAAGGCCAATAAACATTACATTCTAGACACTTGTGTTGCAGTAGGAGCCATCCTTTGGGTAATAATTGATTTATCCAGCATCTGAATGAAAATTTAGAATCAGCTCATAAAACATAAACAATGAGAAAAAGTCATACCAAACTAACAATTCATCTTAGAACTATGCATTTTTACTGATCAATTTAAATAAAAACTTTGCTTTTAAATTTTGCTTCGCATCTAACAGCAATCGCCTTAATTGTAAAGGGCCAGCCAGAGAGTCTCTGTTTTCTTCACTCAAGAGCAAAATTGTTTTACATGGCACGTAAAAGGACAGAAAGGAAAAACATTACTGGAGATTGCAGACTTGTTCATATGGTCTAGACAATTCTGGAACTAATAAGCTGGAGTTTCTAAATACCCTCTCTCTCTTTTTCAAACTATAAGTATTTTAACAGAATTAAGTGAAATTTTTAAAAAATGTGTGTTGGCAATATGTCTAGAATAGTTTTTATTGTTCATATCTGGTCAACTAATTTGACCTGCTTTAAGCAATATAGGGATTGGTAATTTAATTCCACACACCAATAGATTATAAGGAACGTATTGTAATTGAGAAGTACTTTGTTTGGTAAAACAATATGTTCTGCAACATGGTATACCACCCTACAACTTGTTTTGTATATATTAACATAATATCAAAAGAAACTCATGAATATATGTATGAGAAATATTTTCATAATAGTCAAATGTCAGCATCTATAATTCTATTACTTTTTTCTTCATAAAACTGACTTTATTAGTATTTTTTCTTCAGTTATTCTCTTCAATTAGGAAATAAACTTGTAGACCAAAAGCTGATTTAGAACTAAATGACACCTTCATAGAGTAAGTTTTGTAGAAAGGGACTTACTGTCAAGAAGGACATTATTGTTGTAGCAGACAGAATAATGGCTCCCCAAAGATGTCCTCATCTTAAAACTTGTGAATATGCTGATTTACTCAGTAAAAGTGATTAAGAATCTTAGGTGGGGAGAGCATTCTGGGTTATCCAGTTGGGCCCGATTAAATCACAAGAGTCCTTGTCATGGGAGGACAGGCGTGTCAGAGTCTGAGAAAGAAATGTGAAGGTGTTACCCTGCTGGTTTTAATGATGGAGGAAGGGGTCATGAGTCAAGGAATACAGGTGGCTGACCTCTAGAAGCTGGAAAATTCAAGGAAACAAGATCCTTCCCAATGCCCTCAGAAAGAATGCAGCCCTGCTGACAGTTTGATTTGAACTCAGTGAAATCTATTTCAGATTTCTAACCTCCTGTAAGATAACAAATTTGTGTTGTTTTTAAGCCACTATGTTTGTGGTAATTTGCTACAGCACCAATAGAAAACTAATAAAATTGTCTAATAGAATAAAAGTAATAACAATACAAGCTGCATGCTTGCCATATGGTAGGCACTATATTAGGAGATTTCCAGGAAATATCTTACTTCATCTACACAACAATGCTATGAGATTCTTATTCTTATTAATTATTATTTCCATTTTACAGATGAGGAAATGTGTCTTAAGAGGGAAAAGGCGTATCTAAAGCCTGCAAAACTAATAAGTGGAAGAGGTGGGGTTTGAACACATAATCATCTAATTCTTCTCTGTCAAATAGTATAGTTTGAGAATAAAAGAAAATTAATAGTGGTCTCCTCTAATCCTAAATAAATTTGGCTCTTATACTGTTATTTTTTTCTTAAAATATCTCAAGTACTAAAAATGTCCCGCCAGGAGAAATACATGAGTCACTAAAGGAGAACCAAATATGACCTTTTTTTATACATTCAACATATCCACACTGAGAAATGTAGGTCACTGTAGGTATTTCAGAACAGCCGTCCCTTCTGAAAATGTCTGTCCTTCGGGCAGGCACCATGCTGCACCCATCTGTTGCTGGACCCCTGGCTGCAGTTGGTTGGTCCAGAACTGGGCAGCTGTATCACATTTATTCATTCCCCTTCCTGGGAATTCAAGTCGGTATTGCAAAAGATGTACTTCATCTCTCCTGGGCTGAAAGCTCCTGTTACATGGATAATCAGGAGCACTCAGCAGAGGTATGTTTCATCACAAAAACTAGAGATACAGAAAGCTGTTCTGCAAAGAGAAAATAATTAGTTATAAATGTAGATAAACAGTGTTGACAGATACAGAGAGAACATTGAAATTTTGTCAGGCCCTGGTTCTAGTATATTATTAAATGCAAAGTAATACTAAATATTTGTCCTTCCCCTTAGGTTCTTTGAGATGCCCTCATGGCCTTATGACAAATTTTTACTTAAGTTAGCCTCAGTGGACTTATATTTCTTGCAAGATGATCAGGTTTGTATCAAATATTGTGACAGACCCTAGGCATAATGGTTCACCATCCCTTTCTTTAAAGAACTTATGTTCTCATGCAGTTGTGGCATGTATCAGTATATGTTAGGCCACCAGTAATTAAACCCTGAAATTATCCAAAAAAATCAACATTTAGTTCTTGGCAAATGTCATTTTTCTGTCTTACCTTCTTGAAGGCTGCCATTCAGGATAAGATTCTAATACTAAACATATTAAAACCTCCTATTCTGTGCCTTAACTTATTCCCCATGTAATATAGTCAATCATACTCACTCATTAGTTTTCCAATTATGTTTCCCATATTTGATTAATTTCCTCATTAATGTAATAATTGGTGATTATAAAAATTCATTTTCTTCCCTCATTACTGTGACACGTAATTCCTGCTGCTTCCATATCATTATCATCTTCCTGTTCAACCTCTAATCAATTTACCTTGAAAATAGGTGGCCTAGAAATACTGACTTCATATATTTAAAAAAGCTACAGATAAGTTATCAATTTGTTCCATTTTAGATGATTGTGTTATGGTCAACATGACACTTCAGTGTTTCCTCCTCTAGCTTCATGTTTTAGTTGTAATCTACCCACCAGGAAGGAGGGTTACATTTTGAAACAGATTTCCAAATTTAGTCTTAGAAATATTTTTAAAGCTCACAACATTCTTCTTACTCTAAACCCAAGATTTCTTCTCCTGTAGACTATTGATGAAATTCTCTCCCTTGGATTGTCACTTTCCGCTGTCCATGACATGGTTCCTGTCAGCATTTCACACACTTTCCTGCAAAGTTTCTGTAAACATGTTTAAAAACTGTTGAGTGGCATCCTCCCACCTCTGGGTGTTACTTGTTACCTCCTATCCTTCTGCACCCGTTGCACCTTATCCTTCTTTTTTAAAGTGCATCCCTTGCTGTTTTGTGTCCAAGCCATTTACTGCAATGTCTTTTTCCCCAAATGATTTTGCGATTTTGTCCAGCAGATGTTGCTTTTATTTGTTAATAAAATCTATCATTACACAATCTTTAAAGTAGTAGGTGAGTAATAATTATTCTAACAGTACATTTTTTTTTTCCCTAGGGCTCTGCCACTTTTCCAGTTTACTCCGTCTTCCCACCTTTCATTTTATCTGGCCTTATCCTTCCCCTCCCTCTCATCTGCTTTTACATCACTTTGCTAGCTACTTACCAATGTAGCTATATAAAACATTATGTGACTATAGAAGTTACTCTATAGGAACTTATATTTCTCTTTTTAAACATATATTTCTCTTTTTAAAAAACAAGCACAAGCTGAATCTCTTCTGTGGCTCAGTTATAGAAATATGTCCTGGGTACAAGTAAACAATCTCATTTTTAAAAGAACGCTTCATTATAATTTACAAGAAAGCAATATGGTCTCCATTTTCTCAGTCATTTTAAGTTCAACAATATTTCATGTTTGTTTCTCTGCACAATTTATTTCCTAATACACATTGGAATATAGTTAAACATCTGGTTTCATATTTATTATATCTGTATAAATAGCATGTTTTTTGGTGTAGTGGCAGATTGGGCTGGGAGAGATTTAGTTTATCTCATTTGGGGTGCATTTAACATTGTAAACTGCATTTTATAAAATGGACCAGTCAGAAGACTAGTTTTGAGTAGGCTAAGTAGTCCCTTGGGAGATAATTCAATATACAGAAATTGTTACTTCATTTAGCAAGGAAAGGAGAGGTGGAGAGTTAAGTGTCTACCAGTATTGATCTCCTGGCCATCTTCTGTCCAAGCTCTAACTATATCCATTTCCACAAATTAAGCTTAAACCTGAAGCAAAAGGTCAAATTAATGTGACCATATGCACACCTCATGATGTGGCAATTCACACCTAAGTATATTTTCAACAGAAACACATTCATATGGCAACTAAAAAAAAAGTACTAAATGTTCATAGGAGCACTATTCAGAGTAGCCCCAACCTTAAAGCTACATAAATATCAATTGAAAATAAAAATGATGAATAAATTATAGAGTGAAATACTATACAACAATGAGAATAAACCAATCACTTTCTATACTTAATAATATGTATCAATTTCAAATCAAGTGCTGAGTGAAAGAAGCCACACACAAGAATATATATATCTTGTCTGATTTCCTTTATATCAAGTGAAAACATAAATATGAAACTAACCTATGCTAGAATCCTGGATAACAATACCCTTGGGGAATTGCATAATGACTTGAAGGTATAATGGGAAGGGCTTCTGATGTGTTTCAGAAATGCTGATGATTTTCTGTTTCTTGATCTGTAACAAGCACATTTGCTTGTTACACAGTGTGCTCAGGTAGTGAAAATGTATCAAGTTGTAGAATGATGGCATATGCATATTTCTATATGGATATTTTATTTCAATAAAAAGTTTTTAAAATATTAGCTAATATTGAGTATCTAAAGATTATATCCAAATGAAATCTTCATGTGGGCTTGTTTTGATTACATGTAATTAAACTACACAACACCTTAAGTTTGTTTCTCTATTTTCAATTCATACCAAATTTTATAACTATTATCTGTGTCATATCACTGATTTCATGTAAGTCTTATAGGTTCCAAGAAAGCCATATGTGTATTTTTTTCAAGAAGATTAAGTAAAATGCCACTATATGCCAAGAGGACTACCTTTTTCCTCTGCCTAAAAAGCTCTTACTCATCTTTGAAGACCTAGCTCAGTTGTCACCTCCTCTGTGAAATCTTATCATTTGCACCACAGGAGAGAAGCTGCTTCCTACTTTGTGAGCCACATACAATGTTATTAACTCTGACAGCTTTTAAGGCATTGTGTTGGGATGACCTCTTCACTGATCCGACTTCTCTACTAGATTGTGAGTTTCTCAAGGGCAAGAACATCCCTCTATGCATTCTAGTTTCACTGGCACTTAAAAAAATACACATAAAATATCTAGAAGTGACTTCAACCAAAATATGTTGGAAACAGCGTGGAAAAGAGGACAAAACTACTCTGAATTAAGTTATATCAGCCAGGAACTAAGTACTTGAACCACATGTTGTGTGGTTCTTTTAGAATTACTTTTATTGATTTTTCCATTATCATCCTATCTAGGAAGCAGTTTTAAGAAACCTGTTGCTGTGCTTTGGAAATAAAAAGAAACTCTGGCCTCAGCCATAGCAATACTTAGGTTTTCTCTAAAAACTAATATATTTCAATCTTCTGAACATTTTAAATCAAGTTCCTTATAGTTTTCTCTATGCATTTTCAAGTAAAAAGTGTAAATTATAATCCCTCTCCAGCAAATGTACAAGACTTTACTGTACTTGTTCTATCCAAAGGATAGTCCCTTGACTGAGTCAGGACATAAAAGCCTATTCTGAAGTTAGCTTCACTTGACTCCAGGGGGTAAAGAGCTTTATAATTATCAAATGGCATTAAGGAAGGAAGAGATAGGGGCTCATATTCCTGTAGAAAATGCAGAGATAAAGGGAAATAGAGAAATAAACCAATAATAATATTAATAGCTAAACTATATTTATTGTTCCTTCTCTATCATTTTACATTATTGATTTCATTTAGTCTTCCTTATAAGACTTAAGATGACTTAATAACAGGCTAATGACCTTTATTATTCCCATATAACAGATTAGAAAAAGCCTTACAGAATTTAAATATTTTGCTAAAAATTATGAACAGTACATAGTAGGGGTGGGTTTAAATGCACCTGAATAACCTAGGG
This sequence comes from Balaenoptera ricei, assembly GCF_028023285.1. Lineage (NCBI taxonomy): Eukaryota > Metazoa > Chordata > Mammalia > Artiodactyla > Balaenopteridae > Balaenoptera > Balaenoptera ricei. The sequence goes on along the minus strand of NC_082656.1, from coordinate 45,302,716 downwards.
CCTGATTCTTTAATGACCCTACTATACAGCCTTGTTAAAAAAAATGTTCATAAAGATACGTGAAGCATTGTACATTTGGTTTCTTAGACTGAAACATAACTTTTATAATTCCTACTTTTAACGTATTTTATTTCATCCTTGTTGAAAGTATTTATGTAAGATATTTCAGATAATTTCAAGAACTGGAATGGGATGTCATGCATGGATAAAATATGCAATATACACACTAGGAGCAAACAGGCACAAATATGTAGACACTTCTAGGCATGCAAATATAATCTTTGATGAATGAGAACTTGAATAAGTGGGTATCATAATAAATATGTCTATTATTTCTAAACTCATTTTTAAGTTCAATGTAATTGCAACTAAAATTTTAAGAAAAGTTTTGTGTGAGAAGATCTGGAAAGACCAGTCTAAAGTCTGTATAGAAAATATGCCAAAAATGTTTATTAGCTTATATTATTTGTAATTACAGAAAATTAAAATAAAAAAGTAGTGAAAACATTGTTTCAAGTAGCACATTACCAATGATTTTTAAAATGTTAAAGTTTGACAAGTAAAAATTGCAGAAATTTTTCTAAATACAAATTTAGTAATATATAACACACTTCACACACAACAGTCTCGTAATTCTCTATTTAATATTAAAAACAAGGAAAAGAATAATTGAACAAAGTTTTCTTCACAGAAATGTACTTCATCGCCTACATGTTATAAAATGAAAAATTGGTATTAGGGTTTCAGTATATGAATTCTGAATTTTGGTAGGACACAAACATTCAGTCCACAACAGATGGGAAAGTGGTCAAAGTTGTTAGAATGACAAGATCTATTTAGTGGAGCTCTGGACATTGGGAAGAAATGAAAACAAGATACAGTCAGGTCAGGCCAGATTATGGAGGGGCTATGAAACCAAAGAGTGAAAAGTCCCCATGTGGTTCTCAAGGTCTGAGTGGGCTACCTCTTACATAGGAGAGTATCCATAAGCTTTAGATTTTTCTAGTAGGATCAGTGGTGGTCCCTGAGAGGGAAGGGATAGAGGCAAGTGATTTGACTAGAAAATCTAGAGGCAAAAACTGGAGCAAAAGCCCCAGTCAGGTATATTTGATCAGTCGCCAACATGGGCCACCTTCTTAAACATTATTGAGTTACATAAGTCTTTTCTATTTTAGGCCAAATTATACTTCAAATAGTTAATATGTATTTATTCACCAGGCACTGAACCCAACGTATGCATTATTAATTTTTTCACTTTGTATTTTTTTAAACCTTTATGTTCTTTTATTGGAGCAAGATTCCTGACCGGTATACAGAGGTGTATTTACTACAGAGACCTGTGCAGAAATTACATACTATCCATCTAGACAGGTTTTCATTACACTTTGCCTATTGATGGAATAGTTCCATTTATAAAGTTTTTATATATCAAAAATCTTTGAATTTAACCAGTCTGTCCATTAATTAATCTCTGAAAAAGTTAAGTGGCATTTAATTTTAGCTACTATATTTATACAACATTAAAAATCTTACACAGTAGGTAGCTTCTCAAAATGTTACTTATGGGGGGTCTGGGCAAGATGGCAGAAGAGTAAGACGCGGAGATCACCTTCCTTCCCACAGATACATTAGAAATACATCTACACGTGGAACTGCTCCTACAGAACACCCACTGAACGCTGGCAGAAGACGTCAGACCTCCCAAAAGGCAAGAAACTCCCCCCGTACTTGGGTAGGGAAAAAGAAAAAAGAAAAAACAGAGACAAAAGAATAGGGATGGCACCTGCACCAGTGGGAGGGAGCCGTGAAGGAGGAAAGGTTTCCACACACTAGGAAGCCCCTTCATGGGCAGAGACTGCAGGTGGCAGAGGGGGGAAGCTTCGGAGCCATGGAGGAGAGCACAGTAAGAGGGGTGCAGAAGGCAAAGCGGAGAGATTCCCGCACAGAGGCTCGGCGCCGAGCAGCACTCACCAGCCCAAGAGGCTTGTCTGCTACCCCGCCGGGGCGGGCTGGGGCTGGGAGCTGAGGCTCAGGCTTCGGTCGGATCGCAGGGAGAAGATTGGGGTTGGCTGCGTGAACACAGCCTGAAGGGGTTAGCACACCACAGCTAGCCGGGAGGGAGTCCGGGAAAAAGTCCGGAGCTGCCGAAGAGGCAAGAGACTTTTTCTTACCTCTTTGTTTCGAGGTGCGCAAGGAGAGGGGATTCAGAGTGCCGCCTAAATGAGCTCCAGAGACGGGCGCGAGCCGCGGCTATCAGCACGGACCCCAGAGACAGGCATGAGACGCTAAGGCTGCTGCTGCCGCCACCAAGAAGCCTGTGTGCGAGCACAGGTCACTATCCACACTGCCCCTCCCGGGAACCTGTGCAGCCCGCCACTGCCAGGCTCCCGTGATCCAGGGACAACTTCCCCGGGAGAACATATGGCGCGCCTCAGGCTGCTACAACGTCATGCCGGCCTCTGATGCCAAAGGCTCGCACCACATCCGTAGCCCTCCCTCCCTGCGGCCTGAGTGAGCCAGGGCCCCAGAAGCAGCTGCTTCTTTAACCCCGTTCTGTCTGAGCGAAGAACAGACGCCCTCAGGCGACCTACACGCAGAGACGGGGCCAAATCCAAAGCTGAACCCCAGGAGCTGTACGAACAAAGAAGAGAAAGGGAAATCTCTCCCAGCAGCATCAGGAGCAGCGGATTAAAGCTCCACAAATAACTTGATGTACCTGCATTTGTGGAATACCTGAATAGACAATGAATCATCCCAAATTCAGGAGGTGGACTTTGGAGCAGGATATATTAATTTTTCCCCTTTTCCTTTTTTTGTGAGTGTATATGGGTATGCTTCTGGGTGAGATTTTTTCTGTATAGCTTTGCTTTCACCATTTGTCCTAGGGTTCAGTCCGTCCGTTTTTTTTTTTTTTTTCCTTTTTTTTTTAACTTAAAAAACGTTTTTCTTAATAAATGTTTTCTTAAAAATTTTTCCTTATTTTCTATTTTTAAAAATTAAAAATTTTTTTTCTTAATAAGTTTTTTCATATTTTTATTTTAAAAATATAAAAAAAATTTTCATAATAAATTTTTTTCTTAATCACTTTTCTCTTATTTTTATTATAAAAAATTAATAAATTTATTTTAAAAAATTTAAAAAAAATTTTTTTTCTTAATAAATTTTTTCTTAATATTTTTTTCCTTATTTTTTATTATAATAGCTTTATTTTATTTTATTTTATTTTATCCTCTTTCTTTCTATTTTTTTCTCCCTTTTATTCTGAGCCATGTGGATGAAAGGCTCTTGGTGCTCCAGCCAGGCATCAGGGCTGTGCCTCTGAGGTGGGAGAGCCAACTTCAGGACACTGGTCCACAAGAGACCTCCCAGCTCCACGGAATACCAAACAGTGAAATCTCTCAGAGATCTCCATCTCAACATCAACACCCAGCTTCACTCAACGACCAGCAAGCTACAGTGCTGGACACCCTATGCCAAACAACAAGCAAGACAGGAACACAGCCCCATCCATTAGCAGAGAGGCTGCCTAAAATCATAAGGCCACAGACACCCCAAAACACACCACCAGACGTGGACGTGCCCACCAGAAAGACAAGATCCAACCTCATCCACCAGAACACAGGCACTAGTCCCCTCCACCAGGAAGTCTACACAACCCACTGAATCAACCTTAGCCACTGGGGACAGATACCCAAAACCATGGGAACGATGAACCTGCAGCCTGTGAAAAGGAGACCCCAAACACAGTAAGATAAGAAAAATGAGAAGACAGAAAAACACACAGCAGATGAAGGGGCAGGCTCAAAACACATCAGACCTAACAAATGAAGAGGAAATAGGCAGTCTACCTGAAAAAGAATTGAGAATAATGATTGTAAAGATGATCCAAAATCTTGAAAATAGAATAGAGAAAATGCAAGAAACATTTAACAAGGACGTAGAAGAACTAAAGAGGAACCAAGCAACGATGAAAAACACAATAAATGAAATTAAAAATACTTTAGAAGGGATGAATAGCAGAATAACTGAGGCAGAAGAACGGATAAGTGACCTGGAAGATAAAATAGTGGAAATAACTACTGCAGAGCAGAATAAAGAAAAAAGAATGAAAAGAACTGAGGACAGTCTCAGAGACCTCTGGGACAACATTAAACGCACCAACATTCGAATTATAGGGGTCCCAGAAGAAGAAGAGAAAAAGAAAGGGACTGAGAAAATATTTGAAGAGATTATAGTTGAAAACTTCCCTAATATGGGAAAGGAAATAGTTAATCAAGTCCTGGAAGCACAGAGAGTCCCATACAGGATAAATCTAAGGAGAAACACGCCAAGACACATATTAATCAAACTATCAAAAATTAAATATAAAGAAACCATATTAAAAGCAGCAAGGGAAAAACAACAAATAACACACAAGGGAATCCCCATAAGGTTAACAGCTGATCTGTCAGCAGAAACTCTGCAAGCCAGAAGGGAGTGGCAGGATATACTTAAAGTCATGAAGGAGAAAAACCTACAACCAAGATTACTCTACCCAGCGAGGATCTCATTCAGATTTGATGGAGAAATTAAAACCTTTACAGACAAGCAAAAGCTGACAGAGTTCAGCACCACCAAGCCAGCTTTAAAACAAATGCTAAAGGAACTTCTCTAGGCAAGAAACACAACAGAAGGAAAACACCTACAATAACAAACACAAAACATTTAAGAAAATGGGAATAGGAACATCCATATCGATAATTACCTTAAATGTAAATGGATTAAATGCTCCCACCAAAAGACACAGACTGGCTGAATGGACACAAAAACAAGACCCATATATATGTTCTCTACAAGAGACCCACTTCAGACCTAGAGACACATACAGACTGAAAGTGAGGGGATGGAAAAAGATATTCCATGCAAATGGAAATCAAAAGAAAGCTGGAATAGCAATTCTCATATCAAACAAAGTAGACTTTAAAATAAAGACTATTACAAGGGACAAAGAAGGACACTATATAATGATCAAGGGATCAATCCAAGAAGAAGGTATAACAATTGTAAATATTTATGCACCCAACATAGGAGCACCTCAATACATAAGGCGAATACTAACAGCCATAAAAGGGGAAATCGACAGCAGCACAATCATAGTAGGGGACTTTAACACCCCACTTTCACCAAAGGACAGATCATCCAAAATGAAAATAAATAAGGAAACACAAGCTTTAAATGATACATTAAACAAGATGGACTTAATTGATATTTATAGGACATTCCACCCAAAAACAACAGAATACACATTTTTCTCAAGTGCTCATGGAACATTCTCCAGGATAGATCATATCTTGGGTCACAAATCAAGCCTTGGTAAATTTAAGAAAATTGAAAGCGTATCAAGTATCTTTTCCGACCACAACGCTATGAGACTAGATATCAATTACAGGAAAAGATCTGTAAAAAATACAAATACATGGAGGCTACACAATACACTACTTAAAAATGAAGTGATCACTGAAGAAATCAAAGGGGAAATCAAAAAAATACCTAGAAACAAATGACAATGGAGACACGACGACCCAAAACCTATGGGATGCAGCAAAAGAAGTTCTAAGAGGGAAGTTTATAGCAATACACGTCTACATCAAGAAACAGGAAACATCTCGAATAAACAACCTAACCTTGCACCTAAAACAATTAGAGAAAGAAGAACAAAAAAAAACGAAAGCTAGCAGAAGGAAAGAAATCATAAAGATCAGATCAGAAATAAATGAAAAAGAAATGAAGGAGACAATAGCAAAGATCGATAAAACTAAAAGCTGGTTCTTTGAGAAGATAAACAAAATTGATAAACCATTAGCCAGACTCAGCAAGAGAAAAAGGGAGAAGACTCAAATCAATAGAATTAGAAAAGAAAAGGGAGAAGTAACCACTGACACTGCAGAAATACAAACGATCATGAGCGATTACTACAAGCAACTCTATGCCAATAAAATGGACAAACTGGAAGAAATGGACAGATTCTTAGAAATGCACAAACTACCAAGACTGAACCAGGAAGAAATCGAAAATATGAATAGATCAATCACAAGCACTGAAATTGAAACTGTGATTAAAAGTCTTCCAACAAACAAAAGCCCAGGACCAGATGGATTCACAGGCGAATTCTATCAAACATTTAGAGAAGAGCTAACACCTATCCTTCTCAAACTCTTCCAAAATATTGCAGAGGGAGGAACACTCCCAAACTCATTCTATGAGGCTACCATCACCCTGCTACCAAAACCAGACAAAGATGTCACAAAGAAAGAATACTACAGGCCAATATCACTGATGAACATAGATGCAAAAATCTTCAACAAAACACTAGCAAACAGAATCCAACAGCACATTAAAGGGATCATACACAGTGATCAAGTGGGGTCTATTCCAGTAATGCAAGGATTCTTCAATATACACAAATCAATCAACGTGATACATCATATTAACAAATTGAAGGAGAAAAACCATATGATCATCTCAATAGATGCAGAGAAAGCTTTCGACAAAATTCAACACCCATTTATGATAAAAGCCCTGAAGAAAGTAGGCACAGAGGGAACTTTCCTCAACATAATAAAGGCCATATATGACAAACCCACAGCCAACATTGTTCTCAATGGTGAAAAATTGAAACCATTTCCACTAAGATCAGGAACAAGACAATGTTGCCCACTCTCACCACTATTATTCAACATAGTTTTGGAAGTGTTAGCCACAGCAATCAGAGAAGAAAAAGAAATAAAAGGAATCCAAATCGGAAAAGAAGAAGTAAAACTGTCACTGTTTGCAGATGACATGATACTATACATAGAGAATCCTAAAGACGCTACCAGAAAACTACTAGAACTAATCAATGAATTTGGTAAAGTAGCAGGATACAAAATTAATGCACAGAAATCTCTTGCATTCCTATACACCAATGATTACAAATCCTAAAGTGAAATTAAGAAAACACTCTCGTTTACCATTGCAACAAAAAGAATAAAATATCTAGGAATAAACCTACCTAAGGAGACAAAAGACCTGTATGCAGAAAATTATAAGACACTGATGAAAGAAATTAAAGATGATACAAATAGATGGAGAGATATACCATGTTCTTTGATTGGAAGAAACAACATTGTGAAAATGACTCTACTACCCAAAGCAATCTACAGATTCAATGCAATCCCTATCAAACTACCACTGGCATTTTTCATAGAACTAGAACAAAAAATTTCACAATTTGTATGGAAACACAAAAGACCCCGAATAGCCAAAGCAATCTTGAGAACGAAAAATGGAGCTGGACGAATCAGCCTCCCTGACTTCAGACTATATTACAAAGCTACAGTAATCAAGACAGTTTGGTACTGGCACAAAAAAAGAAATATAGATCAATGGAACAGGATAGAAAGCCCAGAGAAAAACCCATGCACATACGGTCACCTTATCTTTGATAAAGGAGGCAAGCATATACAGTGGAGAAAATACAGCCTCTTCAATAAGTGGTGCTGGGAAAACTGGACAGGTACATGTAAAAGTATGAAATTAGAACACTCCCTGACACCATACACAAAAATAAACTCAAAATGGATTAAAGACCTAAGTATAAGGCCAGACACTATCAAACTCTTAGAGGAAAACATAGGCAGAACACTCTGTGACATAAATCACAGCAAGATTCTTTTTGACCCAGCTCCTAGAGAAATGGAAATAAAAACACAAATAAACAAATGGGACCTAATGAAACTTAAAACCTTTTGCACAGCAAAGGAAACCATAAACAAAACCAAAAGACAACCCTCAGAATGGGAGAAAATATTTGCAAATGAAGCAACTGACAAAGGATTAATCTCCAAAATTTACAAGCAGCTCATGCAGCTCAATAACAAAAAAACAAACAACCCAATCCAAAAATGGGCAGAAGACCTAAATAGACATTTCTCCAAAGAAGATATACAGATTGCCAACAGACACATGAAAGAATGCTCAACATCATTAATCATTAGAGAAATGCAAATCAAAACTACAATGAGATATCATGTCACACCGGTCAGAATGGCCATCATCAAAAAATCTAGATACAATAAATGCTGGAGAGGGTGTGGAGAAAAGGGAACACTCTTGCACTGTTGGTGGGAATGTAAATTGATACAGCCACTATGGAGAACAGTATGGAGGTTCCTTAAAAAAACAAAAAATAGAACTACCATACGACCCAGCAATCCCACTACTGGGCATATACCCTGAGAAAACCATAATTCAAAAAGAGTCATGTACCATAATGTCCATTGCAGCTCTATTTACAATAGCCAGGTCATGGAAGCAGCCTAAGTGTCCACCATCGGATGAATGGATAAAGAAGATGTGGCACATATATACAATGGAATATTACTCAGCCATAAAAAGAAATGAAATGGAGGTATTTGTAGTGAGGTGATGGAGTTAGAGTCTGTCATACAGAGTGAAGTAAGTCAGAAAGAGAAAAACAAATATAGTATGCTAACACATATATATGGAATCTAAGGAAAAAAAAAAAAAAAAAAGGTCATGAAGAACCTAGTGGCAAGATGGGAATAAAGACACAGACCTACTAGAGAATGGACTTGAGGATATGGGGAGGGGGAGGGGTAAGATATGACAGGGTGAGAGAGTGGCATGGACATATATACACTACCAAATGTAAAATAGATAGCTAGCTAGTGGGAAGCAGCCGCATAGCACAGGGAGATCAGCTCGGTGCTTTGTGGCCGCCTGGAGGGGTGGGATCGGGAGGGTGTGAGGGGGGGAGACGCAGGAGGGAGGAGATGTGGGAACGTATGTATGTGTTTGACTGATTCACTTTGTTATGAAGCAGAAACTGATGCACCATTGTAAAGCAATTATACTCCAATAAAGATGTTTAAAAAAAAAATGTTACTTATGCACAATGTCATTTAGCAAACAGAGTAGAGTCCATCATCTCATCCAGATTCACACAGACAGGTCTCATTTGAGAGCTATATGCTAAAGAGCTGGTATTTTGAGACAAAAGTACTCCTAACCTGAGTTTCTTAACTGCCAATACGGACTTCTTACTTGGAAAGCCGGTCTTCTTGGCCACCTCGACCACATCTAACAATTGCCCTGTTGTGTGGAGCACCGGGTCTGTCTGATGGTGGTGGCAGGAACTATTATTATATCCAGATAAATAAAAGTCCATATTTTGAAATGCCAATTTGAGATACATATCAAGGGTACAACATATTCAGAAATGAGTTTTCAGCAATCTGGAATCCTGAATGATGTGAAAAATTTCAGAAATTGATGGCAAATTGTACCCGTGATGGGTTCCCAGCTATGGAAACATTAATACATTGATTCAAATTCCTTTACTCAATCAACATAGCCCTGGGGTCATCCTGCAATTGTGTATCAAAAAATACGAAGTTAGGGTGGCAAAGTTTGACAATAATTTTATACAAGTCAAATTTGGAAAGTCATATTAAGAATATCCGTTCTGACAGAAAAACATCAAATCCTTTGTGTACACATTTAGTTTGACTGTAACAAAGCAACGTGTACAATTTTAACGTTTAAAACTGAGCATCATCTTTCTTTCCAGTGAAATGAAAAGAAAAATTTAAAAATAAACAGGAACAAAATTACAATAAAGAATGTCAATTGCAAATGAGATCCTATGGGTTCTACTGATTCTCTCATCGAGTAGCAGGGCTCAAGTCATCATTAGGAGATAATTTGATTTTAAATGTGTCATCTTAAACTGCAAGGATGTCTGTTAAACATCACAATTAAAACATGCCAAAGGAGAAGCCATACTGTCAAAATGCCCACTTAACCCACCCAAGCATCTCAAACCCACCCTTTGCTGACCTTCTATAACCCCATTTATTAAAGTTTTTTTTTTCCTTTTTTTAAACAAGAGAAAGTAAACAGATACATGTTGGTAAATGCTAACTGTCCATATTCACATAGAGACACAGTATAAACTCTGAGCCCAATATACAGAGAATGGAGGAAAAAATCTAGACTTCTATGCACTACTTCACAGGGACCTAGCACCCTCCAGCTTCCAGCAGAGCTAAGGGAGTAGGAGGCTTTTTTCCCACGGAGCATGGTGGTGTTGATTCCATAAAGTTTTTGTTGAGGCAGGAAGGGATAAAAATGAATTTGGAACAGAAAAGGGTAGAGATTCTTTTCCTACTGAGTTCTGCTCAAGGTATTTCCCCCCAAAATAAGTTGAGAACCATGGTATAAAGGAGAAAAGAGACCTCAAAACAGGATGACTAAAAACAAGAGAACAAAAAAAAAAGATTGCCACTTGCTCCCAGGGACTGGAGAAAATTAAAAAAGGAAGGTTGGAATCCATCAGTGTTCCATTAGTCATCTTCTCCTTCATCTTCCTCTCCTTTCTCCTCCTCCTCATAATCTTCATCTTCTTCACCTTTATCCTCATCCCTTTCTTCATCAATATCTTCCAATCCTTCTTCTTCTTTAACATCATCATCTTCTTCTTCTTCCCCTTCCTCATCATCCACGTCAGGAACCAAGTAGTACTGTAATGGATTTGGCCAAATATCATCTTTGATGACCTCTCCTAACTCATCTGCAGCTGCATCAGAATGATCAGGAAACCAGGTGAAGAAGCTCTCTGGTTCCTCATGCTGTGTCTTCCTGCTGGCTTTATTCTGCGTTTGGCTTGAACTTTTCATCAGATCCTTTCTGGATTTCGATTTGATTTCAGTGCACTTTGAAGATGAATCACCACTCTCATTCAGATGAAATTCTTTGGAGAGAACTTTATTTTCAAAGTAAGGTTTTTCATTAAAACAAAAATCTATTCTATAACCTGATTTAATATTTTCAAATTCTCTTACTTCAACTCTTATCAAATAATGCAGTGCCTCTTCACCCTCCTGCACAAACAGTACAGACAACTGTGGATGGTTGACAAATGTTGTTACACCAAAATTTCGGATTTTGGAAGTCCATTCTGACCTCTTCTGAAAAAATGGTTGGCGGAGTTTGTTATTTTTCTGTTCTACTTTCAAAATCTTCTCGTTGGCTTGTTCATTACATCTGTCTATTTCATTTTGTACTTCATCAATATGTTCAATTTCTTCTTGCTGTTCTTTTTCTTCCTTCGGCAAGTTTGGAGAAGCAGATGTTTCCTCTGCCCTGGAGGCAGGAGTCAGTCTCACTTTCTTTGGTTTCTTCGCTTGAGGTGGAAGTGAAGACTGGTGTTTGGGAGCCATGCTGTGGGAAAAACCAAGAATCCACCCAAGGGAAGACACAAACACAAAGAGCTCTGAAAACTCACATTATTTCATTTTAATTCTCATAGTCGTACTTTGAGACAGCCACACATTTTTCTTTCCATGTTAATTAACAGACAGGCAGGTAATGTTTAGAGACCCTGAAGAACTCAACCACATCTCACAGAGTCAAAATCAAGCTGTCAATTCAGGTCTGTCTGGCTCCAAAATCCACCACAGGCATGTCTGCTTGATCCACAAAAGAAATTAGGACACAGGTGAAGTTTGAGTGGAGCCAAAACAATGAAACTACTTAAAGGCCTTCGTCAGAGAATTATGATAATAAAATTATTATTTTAGGAAAATTAATCTGATAAGAGCCAGTCAAACAGATTAAAATGGAGTGACAGATTAGAGGGAAGAAGAGCAACTATAAAATAACTACAGGATTTCAAGTGTGACATAATGAAAATTTGAATTAAGCTGGGAATGGCAAAAAAGGGACAAATTTGTTGGGCTTCCCTGGTGGCACAGTGGTTGAGAGTCTGCCTGCTAATGCAGGGGACACGGGTTCGAGCCCTGGTCTGGGAAGATCCCACATGCAACTAGGCCGGTGAGCCACAATTACTGAGCCTGCGCGTCTGGAGCCTGTGCTCCGCAACAAGAGAGGCCCGCGCACCGTGATGAAGAGTGGCCCCCACTTGCTGTAACTAGAGAAAGCCCTCGCACAGAAACGAAGACCCAAACACAGCCATAAATAAATAAAATTACATTTAAAAAAAAAAGGGACACATTTGTAACAATAATTAACAGAATAGATAACTGATTGGATGTGAGGAACAAAAGATAAGAGAAAGTAAATGATGATCGATATATGAAAAGTACTATTTTGGCATATGTTATATATTTTCAAAGTCAGAAATATTTCTTGACCTGTTTTAATACCAATATTGTCTAAGGTCAACATATTTCATTATGTTTACATGTATAGCCTTATTAGACCTTATTGTAGTCTTGAAAAGTTAGTGGAAAAAATATATGCCATGCGTTTTTAAAACTGGACAAGGTTGGGTGAGCTTTTGATATGAGCAAACATACATAAGATAGAGGTCAGCAGTCAATGCATTCCTAATGTAGTCTATACTATAGTTATCCAAATGTATTTTTGAGTTCCCCATACTTGTATGGAGTTAGTGTTGGTATTAGCATATGCTGAAATGTAACTTTAGTTAATTCAGTGTGAATTTTTATTTCTGAATAAAGTAGATGTCATTTGATCTTATAAGATTGTAAGAAATAAGTGGATCTTTGAAAATATTTTTCTTAATTATCACTATTCTACCAGGCAAGTAGCTGTACATTACCAAGAAAGTATCATTTTGTTTATTTTGAGGATTATTTCACATCTTCTGCTCTTTCTCAGAAAAGAAATCATTTGGTCCTTTGAATTTATGCCAGCCAACACAAATGCTTAATTCAAATTGAGATAGAAACCAATTATATTAGGGGAGGACCATCGACAATTGTAGCATTCCAGGAATTTTGGCCCTGGCAGGGAGGAGTATGAGGCAAAGAATAACATTAGGAGGCCCATGAGGAGTCTTTATTTCAATAATTCAAAGAAAAATAGCTGAATTTGGAGACATTTTAACTCTCTGAAATAACTGAATTCAATACAAGCACAAGGTATGTTATTTTCTTTCTAGATAGCTTAACAACATCATTAAAGCATGTAAATATTAAATTTCCCACAAAACACAAGGAAGCATAAACTAAGTCCCTGTAATGCTGCTGCTCTTAGTAAGCTAAAATGTAATACATATTTACAATAAGCATTGTGTAATCTAAATATTAACTATTTTTTTTCATTCAATTCTCACAACATCAGGTGCTATTTATACCCTTTATGTGTTTACAAACACATAAAGTGAGAGGAAAAGAGTTTTATGTTTGCCTTGGTCACCCATTTATTTTTCTTTTTACCTCCAAAATTGCTTCTTAACAAAGTATGAGGAAAGGTTCTTAGCTGGTAGGCCCTATGATTTATCACAGTCAATCATGAGTTGCCCATTCAAACAAGATACTTACATAAGCAAATATCTCACTCCACCTTATCTAAACAGATAAGTTGCTTTGACCCAACCACAAACACTTATATATTTCCAAACAGCATTTTGGAAAGCAGAGATTTGTAAGATATTGTAACTATCAGAATCAGAACGACCTTTTCTTTTTTATTTTATTGCTTTCAACCGTCACCTTGTGTACATTAAAATTCATTGACTGAGCTGGTAGGGATCTACATGTGCACTTCACCTTAGTATCAGTTGACTTGGTGTCAACTGAAGTGCTCTGGCATCCTTGGCCACAGAATTTTGAATCGGATTTTGGTCGGGGAAACAGCAGAAGAAACAAAAACAACAAAACACCCCATGAACAACAAACCTATAAACTACCTTTTGTAGTATGGGAATGAATTGTTTAGTGTAGAAATTAAAGGCTAACAGGAAGAGTTAGGATTGCAAAAGTCAAGGACACCATTAAGTCATTGCCAAGAGTCAGAAAACTGCCACAGAAGGTCAAGGAAGTGTACACAGCAGAACTCAGCCTGCATAGCATTCAGGTGGATTCTCCTCACAGACATGCAGGAAAGAGGTGAAATCTCAGAATTTCATCTGTTTCATTCTCATCATTTGTTTTATTCCAAAAGTCATGAGGTAGATGGTTCTCAGGAGCTTACTGGGAAGCCATAATGAATCTGACATGTCCCCAGGAATCTTTCTGCAAATGACTTTAGAAGAAAATGATTTCTCCCCTTCAACCTTCACTGGTTTAAACAAGTACCTCAAAGTCTATTCTGGAACTATACAGAAAAATGCACTCTGGGAAATGTAGTCTTCAGCTTCTCCTCAGCAATGTGCAAAGCCAGGCTTAGAAGGAGGCAGTGGTGATGGCAAGTTGCCGACAGGTAATCCAAATGAGGAGACACAAAACCCCATAAGCCATTGTGTCTCTCCCCTTTGATTTTTCAAATCTATCATAGCTCAGTCACAACATCCTTTTGATATCTTCTAATTTAAATACTGAAATATAGAGTTACCCATTATTAGCATACTTTATGCTAGGTTACTGGGGACTGGAAGAAAATAAAAATAATTGTTTAAAACATAATATATATATACACACATATATATATATATACAAATATATACATATCAAAGCAAAGAGGAAAAAGTGCATTATTTCTACAGTCTTCATTTCTTTAATTATTATGTGACCATAGTTGTTATTCATAACTTCCTTTCTCCCTTTTTCTATATACTCTTTGTTCTCAGCCAGAACTTCAACTGGCTATGGTTATTTATCTGAAGGGAGATGGGAGGTGGCCCAAATCATTATTTCTGAAGAGTCTGTTCCATTAACAATCTTGCTTGTATGTGATTTTTGCTGCAGTTTCATATTTACATTTACCAGTGGATTTGGGAATACAAGGAAACACCACTGGTTCCAGACATATTCATCCTTGACCTCATTTTATATTGGCAGGCCTATCTCCCCTGCATCATCAGGACCTATCATATCAACCAGTACATAAGTCCTTTATGTGTCTATTGGTTCTAAAGTAGCCAATGGGCAACATCCTTTCAATTCAATGGAACTTTTGTTGGGTTCTCTGGTTGGAGCATTCCTTCTCTGGGAATCAGAAAGGCATATATTTGCAGGGATGGGAAGCAAGCATTTTGCACTGAATTATTTTAGTAATAATGACCAAAGTCACTCTCATTTCCATACCTTGGCTCCTAGACTTATGTATTCTGGCTACAGGAGAAACAATAGCATATACTGATCGCTAATTCAGAACATATTGGAGCTTGAACACTCAACAGATTTTCTCACAAAGCCAGCACTATAATTGCATTTCTAATAGCCATTTCATTGTTCTATTAGGTCAGATGTAGGATAACAGATTTATAACAACAAGAGTGAGTTTGATGGACACAAGCATATTGCTAAAATTCACTCACTTTCAGTGAATTCCCTGATCAGAGAATACGTTGCATGTGTTCTGTGATGTTAAAGATGTCACTCTATAAGTCCACTGATGGTCTACTGGAAGAAGCAATGAAGATTGTGAAGAGAAAATAAATGACTCCCAGGAAAGGGAAATCATTACTCCTGCCATGAAAGATTCAGTTCATTGTAAACATCCTCTCTTGTGGCTGGCATATCCTCCAGGAGAGTGTGTAATTCCTTCACTCAGCAATTTTGTAGTTCAGCCTTAATGAGTGAACCCCAAGCTGGGTAGCTCATTCCTATGGAGTTTCTGGGCAAACAATATAGCTGACATCCAAAGAACAGTCATTTTGTCCAACAAATTATTGAGAACTTTCTCTATAGGACTTTCTCTATAGTGGGTGCCATTTGGTGAGCATTCTTAGAGAAAACAAATATTTTGACACCCTGTTACAATTCCGCGAGGTGTATCTACTTAATTTTTCCACAGATTCTCTTATCATTCATTTTAAATCTTGTTTCTTTCAAGTTCTTAACCACTATTCTTCAGGTTCCCCCCTGAGAGGTGCTGTGATATTGTACTGCCATTTTCAGAAAGCGCCAGCGAATTGTGAAGAACTATTTGTTATCCAGGTTTCATTTTTCTTTTGTTTCTTCCTCTCCACTCCCCCATCAACAGGTTACAGGGAGATCCCTTTGAGATTGTAGCTGAGGGTTGAGAGAGTGGGCAATGTAGGGGAACTACAAGTCATGGGAGTCTAAGTCACTTGCTCCTACAATTTACATGTGCTTTCAACACTGATCTTATATATCACTTCCACTTGATGATAATTTCTCTGCACTGCCAATGCCGTGGCTTGAAGAGTGACATAACACTAAGTTCATTGTGAGTAACTCAGTTTGCATGGTAATGTAGTATTCCTGATTAAATATTAAATCTCTACCAGAGCTCAGTAGTACCAGGAACTATTTTACAAAAAGATAAAAGATGTCTCTGGAAAATATCATGAATTTGACCCAGATCCTAAGTTTCTGCACTTGACCTTGTGTTCTGCAATCTTATTAAACTCAGTCATTAATTTTAGTAGATTGTTGGTAGATCTTTTGAGATTTTCTATGTAGATAACAATTTTCCTCCTAAATAGCTTACTTATTTTATAGAACATAAAGGGAAAACTACTCTTTTATATAAACTCACCTATTTACCATTTTTGTTGCTCCTCTTTTGTTCATGAAGAACCTAGCTCCCCTCTGCTATCATTTCCTTCCAACTTGAAGAACTTCCTTCCTGTGACATCTTTAACATCTTTAACATGCAACGTATTCTCTGATCAGGGAATTCACTGAAAGTGAGTGAATTTTGGCAATGTGCTTGTGTCCATCAAACTCACTCTTGTTATAAATCTGTTATATTACAGCTGACCTAATAGAACAATGAAATGGCTATTAGAATTCTTTTGGAGCAGGTCTTCCAACAACAAATTATTTAATTTTATTTTATTAATAATGAATTTATTTCCCTTAATTCTTAAAGGAGTGATACAGATATAGATGAAACAGATATATGTATATAGAGATATAGGTAAAAATAGATATGGATATGGATAAAGATGATATAGATATATTTATATAGATAGATAAAAATAGATATGGATATAGATACAGATGATAGAGATAGATACAGGTACAGAACTCTAGCTTGGCACATCTTTTCTTTCAGCAGTTTAAGTATTTCATTCAACTGTTTCCTAGTCGCTGATATGTAGTCTATTTCTCTCTAGCTGCTTTCAAATATTTTTCTTTATTTTTGTTTTCAGAAATTTTATTATGATGTGTCCAGGCATGATTTTCTTTGAATTTATCTTGTTTGAGTTTCCTTCTTGAATTGAAATCCTTAAATCTTTAAATTGATGTCTTTTACCACATTTGGGAAGTTTTTCATCATTATTTCTACAAACATATCTTTTTGTCCCAGTCTCTTTCTCCTCTCTTTCTAGAACTCCAATGACACAAACTTTAAACATTGTAAAATTTTCTTATATGTACCCGAGGCTCTATTCACCGTTTTATAGTCTTTTTTGTTCTGTTTATTCAGTTGGATATTTTCTTTTGATCTATCTGAAAGTTCACTGTTTCTTTCTTTGTGATCCCATTCATAATCTAGTGAAATTTGTATTTGAGTTATGTTATTTTCATAATTCTTCCAATAAGTTATTTTTTAAAAAATTATGGTAAGAGGACTTAACATGAGACCTAACTCTTAACAAATAAATACACAATACAGTATTATTAACTATTAAAAACACTATGTTGTATAGCAGATCTCTAGAACCTATTCATCTTGTATAACTGAACAGCAACTCCTGATTTTATCTTCCCCCCGAACCTGGCAACTATCATTTTACTGTCTGTGTCTATGAGTTTGACTATTTTAGAGACCTCATATAAGTGAAATCATGTCATATTTGTCCTTCTGTACTGGCTTATTTCATTTAGTATAATGTCCTCCAGGTTCATCCATGATGTTGCATATGGCAGAATTTCCTTTTTTAAAGCTGAGTAATATTCAATTGTATGTATATAACATATTTTCTTTATCTATTCATCTGTTGATGGACATTTGAGTTGTTTTTGTATCTTAGCTATTGTGAATAATGCTACAGTGAACATGGAATGCAGATATCTTCAGATCCTGACTTTAATTCTTTTGGATATATACCCAGAAGGGGGATTGCTGGATCATATGATAGTTCTGTTTTTAGCTTCTTGAGGAACTTTCATACAGTTTTTCTTATAGTTCCTATATCTCTAGTGAGAACATATATTTTTCATAAACTTAATTTGTATCTATCTTTAATTCATGCGGCACAAGTATAATATCTGCTTTAAATCTTTTTGTGATAATTCCAACTACGGGATCACCTGAGGATTCGCATTTGTTGATTGTATTTTCCTTTCAGAACTGGTCGCATTTTCCTGTTTTTATATATGTCAAGAAATTTTGAATTATACCCTTAAATTTCAAATATTAGGTTGTGAAGGATCTAGAGCCTGCCATAATTTTATTAAAAATGTTGATTTCTCTTTATTTTTGATTCTTCACCTGTTTTAATAATCAATCAATTTATCTACCTTCAGATCACAAAGTCTTTCTTATGCTGCTTTGGTTCTGTCCAGTGCATGCTCCACTCAGAAATGTATAGAAGCTTTTGTACAGCAAAGGAAACTATAAACAAGTGAAAAGACAACCCTCAGAATGGGAGAAAATATTTGTAAATGAAGCAACTGACAAGGGATTAATCTCTAAAATATACAAACAGCTCATGCAGCTCAGTATCAAAAAACCCCACAAAAACCAATCAAAATATGGACAGAAGACCTAAAGACATTTCTCCAAAGAAGACATACAGATGACCAAGAGGTACATGAAAAGATGCTCAGCATCGCTAATTATTAGAGAAATGCAAATCAAAACTGCAATGAGATATTACCTCACACCAGTCAGAATGGCCGTCATCAAAAAATCTGCAAACAATAAATACTGGAGAGGGTGTGGAGAAAAGGGAACCCTCCTACACTGTTGGTGGGAATGTAAATTGGTGCAGCCACTATGGAAGACAGTACGGAGGTTTCTTAAGAAACTAAAAATAGAGCTAACATATGATCCAGCAATCCCACTCCTGGGCATATCTTTGGAGAAAAATGGTTTGAAAGGATGCATACACCCAGATGTTCATTTCAACACTGTTTACAATAGCCAAGACAAGGAAGCAACCTAAATGTCCGTTGACAGATGAATGGATAAAGAAGATGTGGTACATATATACAATGGAATGTTACTCAGCCATTAAAAAGAATGAAATAATGCCATTTGCAGCAACATGGATAGACCTGGAGATTATCATACTAAGTGAAGTAAGTCAGACCGAGAAAGACAAATATATGTTGTTGCTTATATGTGGAATCTAAAAAAAGATTATACAAATGAACTTATTTACAAAACAGAAATGGACTCACAGACTTAGAGAACCAACTTATGGTTACCAGGGGAGAAGGGTGGGAGGGGGGGATAGAGTGGGAGTTTGGGATTGACATGTACACCCTGCTGTATTTAAAATAGATAACCAAAAAGGACCTACTGTATAGCATAGGGAACACTGCTCAATATTCTGTAATAACTTAAATGGGAAAAAAATTTGAAAAAGAATAGGTACATGTATATGTATAACTGAATCACTTTGCTGTACAATTGAAAATAACAAAATATTGTTAATCAACTATGCTCCAATGTAAAATACAAATTAAAAAAAAAAGAAATGTATGGAAGACATGGATAGTGGTTAAATCTTAGTTCAGTTCTAAAGACTTTTTCTCTATGTGTCTGGATCTGTCCCTCACATACACAGCTCAGAGGCCAGCCTGAGACTTGTTTGGGAACATACATGAAACCAGGAAATTTCCTTCTTCCTCCTGTCTCTTCTCGGAGATTTCCCCCATGTTCTCTGTTCCACGAGGCCTACATTTACTTGTACTCTGTTCAGAAAGATCAGATTCTTTTAAAATTTTAGCTGTCCACACCATTGTTCTGCCATGTAGACCCATGACTGCATGCTCAGGCCAAATCCGTGAAAGAAATGAGAAAAAAAAAAAAAAAAAAAGATATCGGTCCCCTTGCATCATATCATTTCTCCAAATTTTGACATTCTCTCCATCTGCACATACTTCCTGATTTTGTTAACCTTTCAGAAAGGAGAAATGAATTCTGTCAATTACTTTGGGTAAGAAGTTAATAAAAAGACAGGGAATAGACTAATGGAATTGTAAATGTGAAGGTTTGGTGATCCCGACAAGAATGATCTTACTGGAATTGTGGAGATGAAAAATTGTCAGTTCAGTTCAATTTTTTATATAAAATATATTTTAAATTAGGATAATTTGATTTTTCTCATATCATTTCAATATATAGTGCATTGTTAAATTTTCATTTTCTTTAAAAATTCAAATTCTTCATAATGCTTATACACAAATTCCTTACTTTTATTGTCCAGTGACCTTTTGAGATTCTGAGCCTGTGACCTAAGACACTGCCTTTGGAAAGCCTTAACTGAGACAAAATCTTTTAGTATATATATTTTCATGTACCTCTACCATTTAAAAATATTCCACAGAATAAGGACATTTTATACATTTTTTTAAAAAATATGCTTTTCCTAAAGCTGTTTACAGTGTATAATAAAAATAGTGTTAAGAACAGTTACAATTAAAAATTGATCAAAGGAAAGCAAATGATAAAAACCTTCATTCTGATATGTTCAAACTCTGCACCATAATTAGAAATTTAAAAGTGACTAAAAGGTTATCATTCTTAAAAAAATCATCTGTACCCTCACATTGTCACACTGATTCCAATGAAGATAACTGAGGGTTTCTAGTGCAAAACTAAGAGGTCAGAAACTTCTTGAACAAATGTGTCCATTGAGAAATCTATATCAATGCTTTGGAAATCTATTGGTAAAGCTCACCTCTGTAATAAGTATGTGTCTCCACTGTAGAGTCATCAACCAGCATATTGAAATTGCTCCTTCCATGTCGAATAACAGTTTTTGCCAAGAAAGGAAGCCCCATGAAGTCATTGTTCTCTCCCCTGAAGTCCCCACTTGGTGTGAGTATGGCTCAGAGCAGCTGCCTGTTCTTCCTGAACTCCTGTCTCTCAAATGATTCCTGGCATTGAATCCACCTGCCCACTTGCTGCACTGACAGCCACAAAAGTTACTGGATAATGTTGACTATCTGCCAAAAACAAGTGAAGACATAATTTTTCTCTAGGAAAAAATGTGATTGGGACACAAGTGATTTTTTCTCTGGAAGCTCTCTACCTTTCCTCTCTCCTCACAGTAGTCCTTCCAGCCTGCCTTTTAATAAACCACCATTTTGCTGTTAAGAGTAGGAGAAAGAACATAAAGTCCTTCACTGAAGAAGCACTATGTTCATTTTTGATTTGCCACAATCCGATAGGAAATCTGAGGAATGTTCTGGGACAGGGTGTGACCAGAACAAGAGAGTTCAATTTGATTCACTTGATACCCACTTCCTGAAATTACTTGATAGATCAGAGTGATGTAGTAAAATGATATTTTATTTCTTTGTTCCTCTTTGGCAGTGTTTAAGTAATTTATTTTATTCTATCTTACAATTCTTTCTGGAAACATCTATCAACAGCTAAAAATCAGATTTAGAGATCTGGGGAATTGAAACAGAAATGGATTTCATGCAAATGAAAGATATAATGCCGAAATTGAGAATTTGAATGAAAAATGTCTCTCTATTTTCCTATAAGATTGAAGTTATATAAAATATGCCAATGTCAACAATCTGAGGTATGTGAAACAAATACTTCTTTAATTTTAAATTATTAAAAAGCCTTTTTTAAATTAAAAAGTACCAAAATAATGAAAACTCACTGTAAACTTTAATACCCAAGTGTAAAGAATAGTAATTGAAATCTCGCTTCAGCTCGAAAATATATCTATCTATATATGGATTTCTAGCACAATCTTAATCCAATATATAACATAATCATATGTATACACCCGCATATATATGTGGGTATATATATAAGATTACTTTATATAGAAAGCATATATATTATATACAAAGGATATATATGTGTATATATATATACCCAATTTTATCACTAGAGGCAAACAGTACAGCAGTGAAAGTATCTTCTCATACTTTTTATCTGCATCATTAAGAACCTATGTATAAACAAGGGTTCATACTGTAAATTTGTTTTGTGACTTGCTTTTTTATGTAACAGAACATTGTGTGGTGGTTTTCAATAGATAAATATACATATCTAATTCTACTTACCACTACCGTGTTTCATTACGTATTTAACTATTTCCATAGTAATGCAGAATATTCAATAACATAAATAATATTTACAACTATGTATACAATCATAATATACATGTGTGCATAACTTTGATCATATGTTGATTATTTTGTATAATAGGATATTAAAAGTGAAAGTGGGGCTTCCCTGGTGGCGCAGTGGTTGAGAATCTGCCTGCCAATGCAGGGGACACGGGTTCGAGCCCTGGTCTGGGAAGATCCCACATGCCGCGGAGCAACTAGGCCCATATGCCACAACTACTGAGACTGCGCGTCTGGAGCCTGTGTTCCACGACAAGAGAGGCCACGATAGTGAGAGGCCAATGCGCTGCGATGAAGAGTGGCCCCCACTTGCTGCAAACAGAGAAAGCCCTCGCATAGAAACGAAGACCCAACACAGCCAAAAATAAATATAAAAAAAATAAAATTAAAAAAGTGAAAGTGGAAATCAATTGGTGTGTCAATTTAAATATTAAAAGATATTAGTAAATTGCCCTTTGGAAATCTATTATAATTTATACAACTACCAGCACACTTTGAGAGTGTCTTTGCCAAACATTTTCATGTATTTAAAATGTTTTAATATTTCTTTGTTGTAATTACATCTTCTCATAGATTGTTTTAAGGTATCATAATTCTCTGGACTATTTTTATTTCTCTGTGAATTTCCTGCTCAGACTTTTGCTTATTATTATTATTATTATTATCATCATCATTATTATTAGAACTATTATCATTATATCGGTTTGTAGAAGTATTTTATTATTATATATTCATATTTCTATGCATGTCATAAAATATATATTTATTGCAAAACTGATGTCTGTTATTTTCTAACATTGTTCATGTTAAAAGTTTCAAATCATAGACATATAACATACAAAAGAATCAAATAATATTAGTATATTTCTTTCTAGATCTAATTTGATAAAGAATGTCTTCTTCACCCCAAGAGTATACAGATATTCTTTGATATTTTGTTTGGTAATTTAATAGTTCCAGGTTTAAAATTTAGAATTTTAAATTCTCTGGAATTTGTTTATTCACATAGTATGAGAATTATTGATATTTTTTAGTATAAAGTTTAAATAGCTAGACAATTATAACAGTGTAATAGTTAATAGTCAATTATTTTTCCCTCTGACTTGAAATGACACAATTTTAATATATAAAGATTTCCATTAATGCATAGAGGAATACTTGAACTCTGTTTCCTCCATTAATTAATTTCCTACTTCCACTTTCGATAGTATTGTATTTGTACGTGTATAATGAGAAATGGAGGTGAATTCTCCCTTCATTGTTCTTCCTATGGATCCCTATTATGAATAGGTTATTAATTATATTCTAATTTTAATTTTTACTAGTTTATTGCAGAAATACAGGAAGCCACATGATATTTCAAATTCAATGTTTAAATACTCTAAATTTTTTTATTTACACTGTCTTTAGAATTCAATTATAAGCCACCAAGTGTTTAAACATAATAGTATATTTCTAGTTAGGTAAGTGGGAATATTTCTGGTGTTTGCATTTTCTACCTCAAAGAAGGATTGTTTCTTTTTCCCAGTTTCTATATTAGTATAGGACTTGAGCATTAATCTCTTTTTGAATGGTATTTCTGTATTTACTTCATTTCAAAGTAGTAAACAAGATTCTTTCATAGTAAATAGCAGGCTTTCCATTCAAACAAGCAGTTCCTAAACTAGTTCCCTGCAGTTTTCTGAAAGGACACAAGATATGGGAAGTTTTGTCAAAGTGACTTCCATGGTCATGGAAAATGGGAAATCCTACAAAATACATTCCTTCTAAGACTGGCAACATAAATTAACAGATTAAAACTTTGCTTTTTTCTGCAAGAAAATAAATTATATATCTCTTCTTCACTTACCAAACTTATGTAAGCACTGATATTTCTTCTTTTCTTTTCTTTCTTTTTCTTTTCTCCTTTCTCTTTCTTCCTTCCTTCCTTCCTTTCTTCCTTCTTCTTTCTCTCTCTCTCTCTTTTCCTTCCTTTCTTCCTTTCCTTCCTTCTTTCTTTCTTTTTCTTTCTTTCTTTCTTTCTTTCTTTCTTTCTTTCTCTTTCTTTCTTTCTTTCTTCCTTTCTTTCTTTCTTTCTTTCTTTCTTTCTTTCTTTCTTTCTTTCTTTCATCTTTCTTTCTCTTTCTTATTAGGATCTTTTTGAACTAGAATCACAATAAATGTTCTTTAGGAAATACTTTCTGAAGCTCAAGCAAAAGTTAATGTTCTCTAACTCTTTGATTACCTACATGAAAAAAGTATTAGAGTAACATCTCTTCAGAATAGCTACATTGTCTTAATTATCATTGCATTACCATTATTTATAAAATCACTGCACAAAAATCAACTTCTCAGAGAACATTTCCTGTTTTGCTCTTCACTTAATCCCAAAGACAATACAAGCCTTAACATTTAAGAAACAGTGAGGAGGAGACCTTCAAGATGGCAGAGGAGTAAGACCTGGAGATCACCTTCCTCGCCACAAATACATCAGAAATACATCTACGTATGGAACAACTCTTATAGAACACCTACTGAATGCTGGCAGAAGACCTCAGACTTCCCAAAAGGCAAGAAACTCCCCACGTACCGGGGTAGGGCAAAAAAAAAAAAAGAAAAAACAGAGGCAAAAGAATAGGGACTGGACCTGCATCTCTAGGAGGGAGATGTGAAGGAGGAAAAGTATCCACACACTAGGAAGCCCCTTCACTGGCAGACACGGGGTGGTGGGGGGACGTTTCAGAGCCATGGAGGAGAGCACAGCAATAGGGGTGCAGAGGGCAAATTGGAGAGATTCCCACACAGAGGATTGGTGCCGACCAGCACTCACCAGCCTGAGAGGCTTGTGTGCTCACCCGCCGGTGAGGGTGGGGGCTGGGAATGGAAGCTCAGGCTTTGAAAGTCAGATCCCAGGGAGAGGACTGGGGTTGGCTGCGTAAACACAGCCTGAAAGGGGTTAGTGTGCCACCACTAGCGGGAGGGAGTCCAGGAAAAAGTCTGGGACTGCCTAAGAGGCAAGACAACATTGTTTCGGGGTGCACGAGGAGAGGAGATTCAGAGCACTGCTTAAACGAGCTTCAGAGTTGGGCGCGAACCATGGCTATCAGCGTGGACACCAGAGACAGACATGAAATGCTAAGGCTGCTGCTACAGCTACCAAGAAGCCTGTGTGTAACCACAGGTCACTATCCATGCCTCCCTTCATGGGAGCCTGTGCAGCCTGCCAATGTCAGGGTCCTGTGATCTAGGGACAACTTCCCGGGGAGAACACATGGAGCATCACAGGCTGTTGCAACGTCACACTTGCCTCTGCCACTGCAGGTTTGCCCCACATTCCATATCCCTCCCTCCTCCCAGCCTGAGTGAGCCAGAGCACCCTAATCAGCTGCTCCTTTAACCCTGTCCTGTCTGAGCAAAGAAAAGATTCCCTCAGGCAACCTACATGCAGAGGCGGGGCCAAATCCAAAGCTGAAACCCAGGGTCTGAGCGAAAAAGGAGAGAAAGGGAAATTTCTCCCAGCAGCCTCAGGAACAGCAGATTAAATCTCCACAATCAAATTGGTGTACCCTGAATCTTTGGTATACCTGAATACACAGCGAATCATCCCAAAATTGAAGCAGTGGACTTTGGGAGCAACTGTAGACTTGGAGTTTGATCTCTGCATCTAATTTGTTTCTGGTTTTATGTTTATCTTAGTTTAGTATTTAGAGCTTATTATCATTGGTAGATTTGTTCATTGATTTGGTTGCTCTCTTCCTTTTTTTAAAAAGTTTTATATATAGATATATATTTTTTTTCCTTTTTCTCTTTTTGTGAGTGTGTATGTGTATTATTCTTTGTGTGATTTTGTCTGTATAGCATGGCTTTTACCATTTGTCCTAGGGTTCTACCTGTCCGATTTTTTTGATTTTTTTTTTTTTTTTGGTATAGTTTTTCGCGTTTGTCATCATTGATGGATTTGTTTTTTGGTTTGGTTGCTCTCTTCTTACTTTCTTTCTGGCTCCCTGTTTTAAATTACTTTTTAATTTTTTTATTTTTAAGACTTTTTTTAATTTTAATAACTTTCTTTTCTTTTCTTTCTGTCTTTCTTTCTTTCTCTCTTTCTTTCCTTCCTTCTTTCTTTCTTTCTTTTTTTCTCCCTTTTCTTCTGAGCCATGTGGCTAACAGGGTCTTGGTGCCCCTGCCAGGTGTCAGGCTTGTGCCACTGAGGTGGGAGAGCTGAGTTCAGGACATTGGTCCACCAGGACCTCCTGGCTCAATGTAATATCAAATGGTGAAAGCTCTCTCAGAGAACTCCAACTCAACACAAAGACCCAGCTCCACTCAACGAACAGCAAGCTACACTGTTGGACACCCTATGCCAAAAAACTAGCAAGACAGGAACACAACCCCACCCATTAACAGAGAGGCTTCCTAAAATCATAATAAGGTCACAGACTCCACAAAACACAGCAGCAGACGTGGTACTGCTCACAAGAAAGACAAGATCCAGCCTCACCCACAAGAACACAAGCACCAATTTCCTCCACTAGCAAGCCTACACAACCCACTGAATCAACCTTAGCCACAGGAGACAGACACCAAAAACAATGGGAAGTATGAACCTGCCACCTGCGAAAAAGAGAACCCAAACACAGTAAGTTAAGCAAAATGAGAAGACAAAGAAACACACAGCAGATGAAGGAGCAAGGCAAAAACCCACCAGACCAAACAAATGAAGAGGAAATAGGCAGTCTACCTGAAAAAATTCAGAGTAATGATAGTAAAGATGATCCAAAATCTTGGAAATAGAGTGGAGAAAATACAAGAAAGTTTAACAAGGACCTAGTAGAACTAAAGAGCAAACAATGATGAACAACACAATAAGTGAAATTAAAAATTCTCTGGAAAGAATCAATAGCAGAATAACTGAGGCAGAAGAAAGGATAAGTGACCTAGAAGATAAAATAGTGGAAATAACTATTGCAGAGCAAAATAAAGAAAAAAGAATGAAAAGAATTGAGGACAGTCTCAGAGACGACTGGGACAACATTAAATGCACCAACATTCGAATTATAGGGGTCCCAGAAGTAGAAGAGAAAAAACAAGGGATTGAAAAAATATTTGAAGAGATTAGAGTTGAAAACTTCCCTAATATGGGAAAGGAGATAGTCAGTCAAGGCAAGGAAGGGCAGAGAGTGCCATACAGGAAAAATCCAAGGAGAAACATGTCAAGACATATATTAATCAAACTATAAAAAATTAAACAGGGGGCTTCCCTGGTGGCGCAGTGGTTGAGAATCTGCCTGCCAATGCAGGGGACACAGGTTCGAGCCCTGGTCTGGGAAGATCCCACGTGCCGCGGAGCAACTAGGCCCGTGAGCCACAACTACTGAGCCTGCACATCTGGAGCCTGTGCTCCGCCACAAGACAGGCTGCAATAGTGAGAGGCCCGCTCACCGTGATGAAGAGTGGCCTCCGCTTGCCACAACTAGAGAAAGCCCTCGCACAGAAACGAAAACCCAACACAGCCAAAAATAAAATAAAATCAGTTAATTAATTAAAAAAAAAAATTAAAGAAAAAATGTTAAAAGCAGCAAGGGGAAAAACAGCAAATAATATACAAGGGAATCCCCATAAGGTTAACAGCTGATCTTTCAGCAGAAACTCTACAAGCCAGAAGGGAGGGGCAGTATATACTTAAAGTGATGAAAGGGAAAAACCTACAACCAAGATTACTCTGCCCAGCAAAGATCTCATTCAGATTTGACAGAGAAATTAAAACTTTTACAGACAAGCAAAAGCTAAGAGAATTCAGCACCACCAAACCAGCTTTACAACAAATACTAAAGGAACTTCTCTAGGCAATAAACACAAGAGAAGGAAAAGACCTACAATAACAACCCAAAACAATTAAGAAAATGGTAATGGGAACATACATATTGATAACTACTTTAAATGTAAATGGATTAAATGCTCCCACCAAGAGACATAGACTGGCTGAATGGATACAAAAACAAGACCCGGGCTTCCCTGGTGGCGCAGTGGTTGAGAATCTGCCTGTCAATGCAGGGGACACGGGTTCGAGCCCTGGTCTGGGAAGATCCCACATGCCACGGAGCAACTGCGCCCGTGAGCCACAACTACTGAGCCTGCGCGTCTGGAGCCTGTGGTCTGCAACAAGAGAGGCCGCGATGGTGAGAGGCCCGTGCACCGCGATGAAGAGTGGTCCCCACTTGCCACAATTAGAGAAAGCCCTCGCAGAGAAACGAAGACCCAACACAGTCATAAATAAATAAATAAATAAATAAAAGAACGTGAATTTCTAAAAAAAAGAGCCAGGTTTTTGGTTTAAAAAAAAAAAACAAGACCCATATATCTGCTATTGACAAAAGACCCACTTCAGACCTAGGGACACATACAGACTGAAAGTGAGGGGATGGAAAAAGATATTCCATGCAAATGGAAATCAAAAGAAAGCTGGGGTAGCAATTCTCATATAAGACAAAATAAACTTTAAAATAAAGACTATTACAAGAGACAAAGAAGGACACTACATAATGATCAAGGGATCTATCCAAGAAGAAGATATAACAATTCTAAATATTTATGCACCTAACATAGCAGCACCTGAATACATAAGGCAAATGCTAACAGCCATAAAATGGGAAATAGACCATAACATGATCATAGTAGGGGACGTTAACACCCCACTTTCACCAATGGACAGATCATCCAAAATGAAAATAAATAAGGAAAAACAAGCTTTAAATGATACATTAAACAAGATGGACTTAATTGAAAATTAGAGTACATTCAATCCAAACAGAACAGAATACACTTTCTTCTCAAGTGCTCATGGAACATTCTCCAGGATAGATCATATGTTGGGTCACAAATCAAGCCTTGGTAAATTTAAGAAAATTGAAATCATATCAAGTGTCTTTTCTGACTACAACGCTAAGAGACCTGATATCAATTAAAGGAAAAAAATCTGTAAAAAATACAAACACATGCAGGCTAAACAATACACTACTTAATAACCAAGAGATCACTGAAGAAAGCAAAGAGGAAATCAAAAAATACCTAGAAACAAAGGACAATGGAAACACGATGACACAAAACCTATGGGACGCAACAAAAGCAGTTCTAAAGAGGGAAGTTTATAGCAAAACAATCCTACCTCAAGAAACAAGAAAAATCTCAAGTAAACAATCTAACCTTACACCTAAAGGAATTAGAGAAAGAAGAACAAAAAAACCCCAAAGTTAGCAGAAGGAAAGAAATCATAAAGATCAGATCAGAAATAAATAAAAAAGAAATGAAGGAAACAATAGCAAAGATCAATAAAACTAAAATCTGGTTCTTTGAGAAGATAAACAAAATTGATAAACTATATCCAGATTCATTAAGAAAAAAAGGGAGAAGACTCAAATCAATATAATTAGAAATGAAAAAGGAAAAGTAACAACTGACACTGCAGAAATAGGAAGGATCATAAGAGATTACTACAAGCAACTACATGCAATAAAATGGACAACTGGAAGAAATGGACAAATTCTTAGGAAAGCACAACCATCTGAGACTGAACCTGTAAGAAATAGAAAATATAAACAGACAAATCACAAGCACTGAAATTGAGACTGTGATTAAAAACCTTCCAACAAACAAAAGCCCAGGACCAGATGGCTTCACAGGTGAATTCTATCAAACATTTAGAGAAGAGCTAACACCTATCCTTCTCAAACTCTTCCAAAATATAGCAGAGGAACACTCCCAAACTCATTCTACAAGGCCACCATCACACGGATACCAAAACCAACAAAGATGTCACAAAGAAATAAATCTACAGGCCAACATCACTGATGAACATAGATGTAAATATCTTCAACAAAATACTAGCAAACAGAATCCAACAGCACATTAAAAGGATCACATACCATGATCAAGGGGGGTATATCCCAGGAATGCAAGCTTTCTTCAATATATGCAAATCAATCAATGTGATAACCCATATTAACAAATTGAAGGACAAAACCATAGGATGATCTCAATAAATGCAGAAAAAGCTTTTGACAAAATTCAGCACCTATTTATGATAAAAACCCTCCAGAAAGTAGGCATAGGGGGAACTTACCTCAACATAATAAAGGCCATATATGACAAACCCACAGCCAACATCATTCTCAATGGTGAAAAACTGAAAACATTTCCTCTAAGATCAGGAACAAGACAAGATTGTCCCCTCTTATCACTATTATTCAACGTAATTTTGGAAATTTTAGCCACAGCAATCAGAGAAGAAACAGAAATAAAAGAATCTAAACTGGAAAAGAAGAAGTAAAGCTGTCACTGTTTGCAGGTGACATGATACTATACGTAGAGAATCCTAAAGATGTTACCAGAAAACTACTAGAGCTAATCCATAAATTTGGTAAAGCATCAGGATACAAAGTTAAGGCAAAGAAATCTCTTGCATTCCTATACACTAATGATGAAAAATCTGAAAGAGAAATTAAGGAAACACTCCCATTTACCAGTGCAACAAATAGAATAAAATACCTAGGAATAAACCTACCTTCGGAGACAAAAGACCTGTATGCAGAAAACTATAAGACACTGATGGAAGAAATTAAAGATGATACCAACAGATGGAGAGATATACCATGTTCTTGGACTGGAAGAATCAACATTGTCAAAATGACTATACTACCCAAAGCAATCTACAGATTCAATGCAATCACTGTCAAACCATCGCAGGCATTTTTCACAGATCTAGAACAAAAAATTTCACAGTTTGTATGGAAACACAAAAGACCCCGAATAGCCAAAGCAATTTTGAGAAAGAAAAACGGAGCTGGAGGAATCACAGTCCCTGACTTCAGACTATGCTACAAAGCTACAGTAATCAAGACAGTATGGTACGGGCCCAAAAACAGAAATATAGACCAATGCAACTGGATAGAAAGCCCAGAGATAAACCCACACACATATGGTCACCTTATTTTTGATAAAGGAGACTAGAATATATGATGCAGAAAAGACAGCCTCTTCAATAAGTGGTGCTGGGAAAATTGGACAGCTACATGTAAAAGAATGAAATTAGAACACTCCCTAACACCATACAAAAAATAAACTCAAAATGCATTAAAGACCTAAATGTAAGGCCAGACACTATAAAACTCTTAGAGGAAAACATAAGCAGAACACTCTATGACATAAATCACAGCAAGATCATTTTTTACCCACCTCCTAGAGAAATGGAAATTAAAACAAAAATTAACAAATTGGACCTAATGAAACTTAAATCTTTTGCATAGCAAAAGAAACCATAAACAAGCAAAAAAACAATGCTGAGAATGGGAGAAAATATTTGCAAATGAAGCAACTGACAAAGGATTAATCTCCAAAATATACAAGCAGCTCATGCAGCTCAATATCAAAAAAACAAACAACCTAATCCAAAAATGGGCAGAAGGCTTAAATAGACATTTCTCCAAAGAAGATATAAAGATTGCCAACAAACACATGAAAGGATGCTCAACATCACTGATCATTAGAGAAATGCAAATAAAACCTACAATGATGTATTATCTCACACCGGTCAGAATGGCCATCATCAAAAAATCTACAGACAATAAATGCTGGAGAGGGTGTGGAGAAAAGGGAACCCTCTTGCCCTGTTGGTGGGAATGTAACCTGATACAGCCACTATGGAAAACAGTCTGTAGGTTCCTTAAAAACTAAAAATAGATATATCATATAACCCAGCAATCCCACTACTGGGCATATACCTTGAGAAAACCATAATTCAAAAAGAGTCATGTAGCACAATGTTCACTGCAGCACTGTTTACAATAGCCAGGACATGGAACCAACCTAAATGTCCATTGACCGATGAATGGGTAAAGAAGATGTGACACATATATACAATGGAATATTACTCAGCCATAAAAATAAACGAAATTGAGTTATTTGTAGTGAGGTGGATGGACGTAGAGTCTGTCAAACAGAGCAAAGTAAGTTAGAAAGAGAAAAGCAAATACCATATGTTATCACATATATATGTAATTTAAAAAATGGTTCTGATAAACCTAGGGGAAGAGGAATAAAGATGCAGACATAGAGAATGTACTTGAGGACACGGAGAGGGGGAAGGATAAGATGGGCCGAAGTGAGAGAGGGGCATGGACATATATACACTACTAAATGTAAAATAGATAGCTAGTGGGAAGCAGCCACATAGCACAGGGAGATCAGCTCAGTGCTTTGTGATCACCTAGAGGGGTGGGATAGGGAGGGTGGGAGGGAGACGCAGAGGGAGGAGATATGGGGATATATGTATATGTATAGCTGATGCACTTTGTTATAAAGCAGAAACTAACACACCATTGTAAAGCAATTATATTCCATTAAAGATATTAAAGAAAAAAAAGAAATGGTCAGTAAAATATGGCAAATTGAATAAAAGAATAAGTAACTAAATTAATTACAGAGTGAATAATTCTTAGAAAGATAGAATTGTAATTTGTGAAAGAGTATATAGGAAAATTATATTTAGCAGTATCTGGTGAAAAAATTGAACCAAAATTTTAAAAACATGTTGATCAATAGCTCCTTGTCTTAAGTAGGTAGTCACTTGGAGTATTCTGTTCGTTTTTCAGTAACAACTGCTAACATTTTAGGATATCTCTTCTACTCTTTTTTCTTAAAACATACATTTTGATATCCTAATGTGCATTATATGTGGTAAACTGTTTTTAACTTAACAATATTGCTATATGGTCTGAATATTTGTGTGCCCCCAAAGTTAATATATTCAAATCTTAATGAGCATTGTGATGTATTAGGAGATGAGGCCATCATGAATAGGATTAGTGGTACTATAAAAGAGATCTCAGAGAGTTTATTAGCTCCTTTCACCATGTGACGCTAAAACCTAGAGTCTGTCATGCAGAGTGAGTAAGTCAGAAAGAGAAAAACAAATACTGTATGCTAACGTACACATATGAAATCTAAAAATAAACGGTACTGATGAACCTAGTGACAGAGCAGGAGTAAAGATGCCGATGTAGAGAACGGACTCTAGGACACAGGGGGGGAAGGGGAAACTGGGATGAAGTGAGACAGTAGCACTGACATATATAAACTACCAAATGTAAAATGGATGGCTAGTGGGAAACTGCTGCATAGCGCAGGGAAATCAGCTTGATGCTTTGTTACCACCTAGAGGCGTGGGGTAGGGAAGGTGGGAGGGAGGCTCAAGAGGGAGGGGATATGGGGATATATGTATACATATAGATGATTCACTTTGTTGTACAGCAGAAACTAACACAACATTATAAAGTAATTATACTCCAATAAAGATATTAAAAAAAAAAAAGAGTCTGTGACTGGGAGGAGGACTTTACCAGACCATTCTGACACCCTTCAGAACTGTGAGAAAGAAATCTTTGTCAAAATACCACCCAATCTGTGGTATTTTGTTATAGCAACCCCAAAAAAGACAAATGTGCTGTAAACATTTTCTGAGTAATTAAATAATCATATATATAATTTTGCATAGCTGAAGTATATTCAAACTTGTGTTTATAATAATTTAACTAGTCTTCAATTATTGAACAGATAGGTTCTTTCCAATTTTTTTGTCATAATAAATAATGAATATCTTGTTCATAAAGAGTATATATAAACCTAACATTATTTTCTTAAGGTAAAATTTATAAATGAGATTGCTATTCAAATTGTATGAATACTCGAAAAGTTTTTGTTACATGCTGCCAACTTGTCTCCAGAAGGATTGTGGATCAACTTATATCATCATTAACAAAATCTGGAAGAGTGAGTTTCACTGAACTGATACCTACAAAAGATGGGATTGATTTTATTCTCTCTCATATTGATAGACAAAAATTGGCATTTGCTACTAGGTTAATTTAGTTTCCTTTACTTACTAATATACAAAAAAAGAGTCTTTCTATGTATATTTAAAAGTTTTATGTATTACTAGTATTCCTAACTTTTTAATACATCAAAAAATATACTTTCTGGTATATGAAATTGCATGATTTATGAAGTCAAATTTCCTCATGTCTTCTTTTGTGTTTTTTTTCCCTTGCTGTTACATTTAAAAAAGACAAATATCTGGTTGACCTGTTTTTTACTTTTGAGTTCCTATGTTACATTGTTTCTTTTTAATCCATCAAAATTTAATTTTGGTTGATATTGTTAAATAATGTTATTACTCAGTTATATTTCTATAGAAAAATTTTTATTCAGAATTATTGTTCAATAATTCATCTTTAACCACTAACCTATAATATAATTTCTATTTTTATATTTGTGAAACTGATTATGCATATTTCTAAATATATGTGTATATATATAGATAGATAGATAGATGCATTCTGGGTCTGTTTTCAATTCTTGCATTCTGTTGATCTATTTTTATACACATATAACACCATTTTATAGTAAGTTTATATCTGTATGTCTTTGTGCCTTCCAAATTCCTCTTCGCTACTTTAAATATTATTTCTTACATATTTATTATTTCATGTATTTGGATCAGCATAATTCAGTACTAAAAAAGTCATTTTTAAATCACATATACAATAATGTAGACTTCTCTTAATTTCTTTGAAATAAGCTTATATGTGAAGATAGAAAGTTTTCATTATATTATCTGCAATTTCATTACTTTCTTGCTTATTGTTAATATTTTTAAATTGTCTTGATATGTTGTTTCAGAACTGTGAACATTTCTTAGCAAATTATATTATATAATTAAAAGGGTAGATGGAAAAAAATTCTAAAATATAAAACTCTAATTCTGGTTATTTACTTTCTTCCATTTCACACTTTTCAGTTTCCTATTCTGGATGCTGCAGTATTTTCCTGGATTTCAATGCTCAGTGATTATATTAAAAATAGTAAAAACTCAGGTCCTATGTTGGCTAATGAGCAAGCTATACTCACTCATCTTTCACATTAATCAGATTCCACCAACCTCTGAATATTCTTTCAAATTATGACTCAGGATATACCATCTGCTCTAATCCAGTCAATCTTGTAATTTTACCACCCACAAAAGTATACACCTTAACCACCATCAACAAAAACTCTTTATGCCTTTGCCTTTTTAGTATTCTTATCCTCTTTTAAATTATAATTTCCAAACAAAACTTGTGAGCCCCAGGCTACGTTCATTTCTTGTGGTCTTTCAATCTGGGATTTATTCTCCATGTTTAACTAGTCCAACACTTACTATGAGGTTATATCTTATTCTTGTGCACTAATTTTCCATAGCAAAATGGCCCTGGAATTTGTTCTGAAATTCTTGAGATTTATGATTTTCTTATTTTTGTAAAAATACAAAAAAATAATGTTCTGTCATTAAATGACAGCTTCAGCTAATAAATTTCTTAATTGAGAAAATGCCACAATTTATTATTTCATCTACTCCACAATGTCAGAGACAATACAATATATCGAACCCTGTCATTTTTACTATAATTCTTCTCTTAAAATATAGTTATTAAATAAGTACATATTTATCAGAAATTTCATTATTGGACTTAAAGAATAATGCAACTTCCAAAAATGTTAACACATTTCCAGTGTATAGCTTACATACTGCAAACATTCTTCTTCATTTCTCTGATGATGTTAGTAGATAATAAAGCAGGAAAACTTCCATCGAAATATAACACTGTGTCCTTGAATATAACGAAAACAACAACAACGAAAGAAAACTATCATTTTTCAAACTGGTAAATTTGCTTTTAAATATATTTTTAAAAGTTACTGAAGTCCTGAAATAGACAGGAATACGATAAACAATGACCTGTAAGGGAAAATCAAAGACTGACAGACACCGCTGCTCCTAATAGGGGCCGCTGCTGTTAACAAACCTAGATCCATCAAAAGTTGATTCAAAAAGATTGAAGAAGAGGTCTCAACCCTGATTGAAATGAAATGTCAGCAAGGATAAGAGAAGAAAGATGGAGATTGTATTAAAAGAGAAACTATGTTCAGAAATAAGCTTTGGGACATACACGAATCTAAAATGGCATCTATATCCAGCAGAGCAAATTCATGGGGTCTAGAAAACTAGGTTAGTTTGTCTTTTTGAAGCACTTGTTGAATTCAGAGTTAAATCTGAACATAAATGGATTTAAAAGAGAATCCTTTTTATTGATTTCCAAGGTAAGACGACATATGAGGCAGAGAAGTAGAAAGGAATAAAAACTCTAAGGCTATAAAAGCTTGCTATTTTTCTTCTTTCTTAAAGTTTTCAATATAAGTACAAATTATGTACATTTATCTACTTTAAGAAATTGTTTATAGTATGCCATGCTGAGAAAATTGGCCATTAGTTTCCTTTATTTTCTTCATATCAGCCCCTGCCTTATTCCACACACCAGAGATTATAAAATGACTAGGAGTCCAGATTCCCACTGACATGCCAATTTGAAGACAAGGACAAGAGATTCAGTTTTTCAAGGAGGCAGTTGGATGTGGTGGAAAGAATACTGCATTAGTCCTGAAAGTCTAGGGGTTTAATTTCAGTTCTGACAATTCAAGCAGTGGGTTCTGGAAGTCTCACCCGCTATGAACCTCACTGTTTCCAGACTTAAAGTGAGGAAAATAATCCCTAATATTTCCTTGACTAATTCCAAATACAAGATTCAAGTTTTAAATTATGTGGAAATGTGAAGAAATGTACAAATGTAGCATTTTACTATTTCTACACATACAATTTTAAAAGTCTATCAACTCACTATCTCTCATGTAATCAACCTTTCCTCTATCTCGCCTTGTTAAACCATCCTCAGATGTCACTTCCTGGTATATAATCATACCAACCTCAACCCTCAGCTTGACTCCAAATAAAACTCATGGCAATTTTTCTCCTTTCTATCATCATCTTTGCAGTTCTCTTACAATGATATATCTTCCCTTAAATTTTCCTAGGTAGCTATGTCTCTTTTTTGAATAAACTGATACTGCTTTTTTTTTTTTTTAATGTCCAAACCAAATTCCTCAAAGTATTGTTCAATTGAATTCATTCTCTTTTACACTCACTCATTCACAGCCTATATTTCCCATCATAAAAATATCACAGAAGAGTCAAGAAAATGAGGATAAAATAAAATACTCCACTGTATAAGCCAAAATAAAATCTTTTCTATCAGTTCTATGCCCAAAACTAGTCAAAGGAGCATCATAAAGCATAATCATGGAATGTATCTATATGAGTTCAAAACAAATTTGCACTGAATGAAGGTAACACAGGAATGATACAATTAGTTGAAAGAATAAAAAACTAATAACCCACTGATTAATATCTAATAGCACACTTTGTTAAACCACAATTTTTCAGGCATACAATTTTTCCTTCTGATGCTTAAGTGTAGAATGAAATTGTCTTTGCCAAAAGGCAAATTAAAAGAAATATAATATTACATTTTGGAATCTTACTGGAAAATTAAAACACTGTCCCGGACTTATATGCAAGACGTTTAGAACCAAGTGAGGCAATTTAGTACCTAAATTCAATTTTATTAGTTAAAAAAATAGTTATATTTTCAAAGTGCTATATATAATGTTATTGTTTAGATAAAGAAAAGATGTGAATACAAACATGCCATTAAAACGATAACAGCTAACATTTATTGCGTATTATCATGTCCCAGAAACGGTTCTACTTTCCCTTATGTGTATTATCTTATTTAAGTCTTATAAAGTTCCCTAAACTTTATTATTATCATTATTATTTATA
The DNA here is from genome assembly GCF_028023285.1 of Balaenoptera ricei. Lineage (NCBI taxonomy): Eukaryota > Metazoa > Chordata > Mammalia > Artiodactyla > Balaenopteridae > Balaenoptera > Balaenoptera ricei. Next base: position 45,264,760 of record NC_082656.1, on the reverse strand, counting down.
TTCAAGCTGGCCAACAAATATATATGTATGCATGTGTATATATAAATTGGTTGAAAGAATGTATAACTTACATTATTTTAAAAATTGATGATACTCAAATTTTTCCTGCTAAAAGATATCAACAATATTTTCATTGTCCAGAAAATTTTTCTAGATGCCCTTGTTTCATCACTGACAATAATATGACTATAGAGCCTCAAAGTAATTTTCAAGATTTGATATAGTCCCATCAGTAGATAAAAATTATCTCCACCTTCTGTGGAGAGGAACTATGCCCACAGAGATTAAGCATGTGTTCTGGTTGTATAGAGATGAGCAATAACTCCTTATGGAAAAACTGTATAGAGCTAAAGAAAATAATATAGCAAACCTAAGACAATGAGGGCACAATCAAATACAATACTGAACATAATAAAACCTTAGCTCTTCTTATCAGTTCCATATGAGGAGACTCAGACAAAATGTAATAAAGGGTAACAAGGTCAATTTAAAGCAATGTGTGTTCATAGGAATGTAACATAACTCTACCATATTGTGTTTAGGTACCCAGATGGAAAATGGACTGAGCAATGCAGTGATTTGTAGAAAAATGATGAGATCAAGAAGCTGTCACTACACCAAGAGCTGAATATAGTAGAGAAACACAACACTTTTTTTTAACATAAACACAAAATCATAAAACATATATATTCAGTATTATTTCTACTAGAACATTCTTTTGGAAAACTTGATTCCCTCTTCTAATACAAATCTTCAGCTCTTCAAAGATTCCTAGAAGTTCATGCCCGCTCTAAAAGACAGTCTTTTATTTTACTCTTTCCTCAACATTATTAAACAGTATTAATTATTATTAAACCATAATAAATACAGATCATCAACAAAACCTTGAATATCTGGTTGACATTTCCCTTCAGACTTTAAAAGAAAACATCCACAGATTATTTTTCCTTTCCAAAGAAGATGAAAACAGTATTTAAAAAGAAGGTGGGTTAATATGATATTATTTCAGGAAATATGTAATTAAATTGACAATTTTTGTGACCATCATCCAACATTTATCAAGCACCCACATTATGCTGTGTGCTACATAAATACACACCCACTACCTCTTGCATTGCTCTTCTTTGTATTGACAAGTGCTCTGTGTGTGTGTTTCTATAGGCAAGTACAAAAAAAAAAAAAAAAAACAATCAATAATACTTTTCAAACTATGTATAAAAAACGAAAAAGGTACATGAATATTCTCTAGCAAAGACTATAGTATTTTGCGGGAATGACCCTTAATCTCAAAATTCACCTAAATCTCTCTTCTAGATTTGTGGCCTCCAAAGAGGGGTGAACGTACAAGAGAATATTTGTATATAATCGAGTGGGAAGCAGGAAAAATAGTAAAACTGCTATTTACAATCTTTTTTGCCAAAGGAAGGAAATTAAACTTTTGTTAATATTCAGCACATGGACCATAACTGGTCCATAAAAAACAAAATTTTTTTGTTTTATACATCAGGTGGCCACATGTTATAGGATAGATTATGTACTCAGAGAAAAAGTTCAGTTTTACGATAGACAAGCAGTTAGAACCTCACCATTTACTTTCATTTTATAACAATTTATTGTAGATTTTGTGTTCCCAGTTAAGCAGTTTGCAAATTATTCTATTTAGCTTTAACCAAACTAGCCCTTGCAAAACTGATAAACAGTGTAAAAGCTTCCTACCTCCCTTCCTAAAATTCAGATAAGCAAACAACAAGAAAATGACAGCATTGACAGTCATTTAAATTTCCAGGTGAAAATAATCACAACTTAATCAGATATAAAGTGGAGTTGCTCAAAAAATTCAGGAAACTATTATCTAGAACACTATTTGAAATATGGATTTATATCTCCTATATTTAATGAGATTTGAAATTCATTTATTTCATTAGTCATAGGTCAGTTAATACTCAAAGAAGTTTTTGCAAGAATTTACATGTGTCATTGATGTCCCTAATTGTATAAAGTTAGCACTTTTAAAATTCAGTTAAATCCTTACAGTAAATTGCTAAAAGGTAAGGATTGACTAGGAAACATTGTTTTCCACATAGACATTTGCAGTTATCAAGAGGGAAGAGTAAATAAGTTATAGAATTTAAAGGTGATTACACTTTTTCCTTTATACAAAAGAAAAGAGACCCAAATATATTGCCCTATCATTACCATCTGATAGACACTAATAAGGTAGTATATTTTCAACAGTAAAACAGAAAAAAAACCACATTTAATCTGTACATCTAAGAAAAATGGAAAATTTTAACATTTAGAATCAGAAGGTAAATGCTCTTGGAAAGAAATGTGTGCTAGGTAATATCTGTTTAGAAAACAGATATTTGGAAATGTTTCCTTTGTTATACTATTTAGTTTTTGGAAATGGCATATGTGCACCACCCATAAAAGAAACCTGTATCTGCACACTTAAAAAACAAACAGATGAAAACTTGGAGGCAGAAGTTCCTAACGTTAAAAAATCTTCCAAAACCTATCAGTCAGTTGCAAAACCATTTGTAAAAAATATAAAAATGCAAAACATTGTGATTAGTTTAAAAGAACAACTGATTTGTAACAAGAAATATGTAAATTTTTGATGAAATTAAAATTAAAAATGGATTCTTGTGCAATTTCAATGATAACAAATCTTAAATGGTGAATATGATCTGACACTGGCGATCAAGATAAAATATAAACCGTTGCTGATAGGATTCTTCCATTTAGATATTTATATTTTGAGTTATCTTTTCCATTATTGGGAAATATTCAAATTAAGTATTTAAAGAAACTGGAATGAGAATCAGACTTCAGTTTAACAAAGTGTTAAGCAAAGATTTTTTAAAATAATGAAGCCTACAATTTAAAGTAATTCACTCATTCATTTTATAAATAAATAAATACACATGTACTGGGGATACATGCTCTATTTAAAAAGTCCCTGATCAGTGAAAGGCAGACTAAACTTTATTATACTGAGGTTATTAGACAGGGTTTTTAGAAGAAAGAGTGAGTAGGATGGTGGGTTAAGAAAAAGACTAATTATAGTAGAAGGGTCAAAGAGGTCAGTGATTTAAGTAAAATAAATGAAACTCACAGGTTGGAACCAGAAACTGAATAGAAGAAAGTTTCACAAAAAAAAAGGGACAATAATATTAACTAAAGCATTGTTTCATTTAATTCTAATGACTCAATAGCCATGTGGTCTAATTGCATTATCTCCATTTTTCATCTAAGGAAATAGATGTTTATAGAGCATATTAAATTGTAAAAAGCTACTAGGAAAAAATTGGAAAAATGATGCCCCATATGTGGACATTTTTGTTTTAAAGTCAATTAACTACATAAATTTTAGACTTCAACAACTCTAAATAAGTAGAAATACACAAAATGCATCACCCAGCAAGCACTAAATGTTAAATGAATGGTATTAAGCTATAAAAATAAATATAATAGGCTACAAGGATGTATTGTAAAACATGGGGAATATAGCCAATATTTAGTAATAACTGTAAATGGAGCATAACCTTTAAAAATTGTATACAAATAAATAAATGTTTAAATAAATAAATATGCTTACTAAATGAGATTGGATATAAATAAAATAAGATGAAAAGATAACTATAAGAGACATAAAGTGCTAAATAATCTATTCTGATTTTTTCGATATAGTGATAAAATTTTTTTCAAAGATTTTTTTTGAAATGTCTACTAATAACTTCTGTATACATACATTACTGAAAATCAGTTCAGAGTGAAAATGACATGCCCCCTTTTAGTGCCATGTTTATTAGTTTATTTTTATAAAGAAAGACAAGTACAGAAGATCTCTACCTTTGGAAAGTCATAGTGAATTACATTTTGTTAATAATTGGTTTCCATATAAGACCAAAGAAGCCTAGACCACTGGTTTATTTTAAATTAAAAGGCAAATTGACTGAACATAACTGAACTTTGAAAATACACTTAAATCTGATTTTCGATTAGTGAAATCTTTCTCATCAATAATGTAACTACTAAATTGATAAATCCCAAAAGCATTGCTTTAAAAACCTCATTAGCATAGCATTCCTACAATCTTCTTCCCCTGTAACTCCTGTTTAATTACAGCAAAGTCTTTATTCAGACACAACCCCAGAGAAAATTTTTAAAAAGTGGTTCCCTAGCAGAGATGAGATCAAACTAAAGGTCACATTAAATTGTACAGGAAGCCTAGGGGATACTAGTGGTGGCTTAACACAGAGCTATTGTCCTTGGGGAAGTCATCCTTCCCAGATCTCTGAATACACAAAATATGTCATGCTGGTTAAACTTGCATTTACTTTCTTTTTCAGGAAATAATTTTGAGATAACTAATGCCTTATTTTTTCTCATTTTCTCTGTCAAATTATGATTTTAATTGCTTTTTATAATTCATTATATGAACTCGTTTATTGTATTGTAGTCATATTAATTTTTTTTCCTAACGATTATCATTTTTATTAAAACTTTGATACACCTACTTGTATCTAGTCAGGAAAAATTAAAGAAAATAAAACACCTTGTAAATTCAATTCTCCAGCATTTTTTAGAAAACAGCACTAAATATCAAATATTTATCTGGCATGTCTTGGGTCTTCCTGTCATTGTCCTCTGTCTTCAAACTTCAGTGTATCTTAGTTTCCTCTTCTTCTCTGAAAAGTAATAGCCTGTTGTCTGAGCAGTGAATGCAGTCACCTTTTATGCCTAGATTTGTTACTCGTTGAGTTGCTGCGTTGAATGTAATCAGCTCAGATTCCTTTATATCAGCTTGACTGGCCCAGAAGCTCTAATGTCATTTGTTAGACCACTCCTAAATCCAGCCTCTGGGACCCAATGTCACACTAACTGAACCCTTGCTCATTTTCAGAAATAAAATGATTCAGTCTTGGCATTAACCATATATTTTCTTCATTAATTTAATCCTTTACCTCAAGTCCTCTTGAAAAGTGTTTATATATTTTTACATGTAATATTCTGAAATCCATAACTTCTACAAACATTCTTTCACATTTATCATGTAATTTTTATCTATTTTCCCAAAGAGTAAGCAAGGAATAAGGATTTCCTTTTAGAAATGGGATTTTGCATCTCCTATGGTATTTGTTTTACCAATGTAACAGTTATCATTTAATGGCTTCAAAATGGTTGCAAGAAAACTTTGATCCAAATTCACAACTATATATTAAAGCTGCTTCCAATACCAGTATATTTTTTTAAATGAAATAAAATAAAATAAAACAAGACTTAAACAGCCCAGAGTGCTTGCTTTGCAGCTGAAATAATTACCAAAGGAGGTAAAGCCATACCAACTAGTATAAACTTAACATAAAGGTGTATACATTTCAAATATAAAATTCCCACATGTAATCACTTTTAAATAAAATTGTGTTTCTTCTATTTAAACTAAGCGAATTATCAACACATACAATCTCCCTACAGGGAACTCCCATATTTCCTTGTGTTGTCTATACTTGGAACAGATTATTTACCATCTCAGTTTCTTCAACTCATACATTGATATTCCTGATATCTAAAGATGAAATTTCTTAGAAAAATATGGTTTCATGTAGAATTTATAAAATGGTTTCAAGATAGAATTCCATATCATTCAATAATGCATCTTGCAGTACTAGTACATGACAGAATATAATCTGAATATAGCTTTTGATGTTTGTTTGGTTTTGGTCTGATATTTTTCTAGAGACCATATTATATTAAAATATTACATGTAATTTATTACTCAGCTCAAATGTCAATACAGTAATAGAATATTAGATTTGGGGAGACCATGTAGATCATCTAGTAGTATTTCCAAAGCAAGTGAGATCTTATTATAATGAATGATGTGACAAGACATGATATCATATGACATTATAATATTCCTGAAGAAAATCTTCTACCCTCTACATGGGAAATCCAAGTAATTGGGTATAACTATCTCAAAGAGTAAGGAACTACTTCTAAAAACTTATGATTATTTGGGAGTGATTTTACCTATTTAACTGATAACATTTCCTTGTTACATTCAAACCTTGGTTCCCTAATCTCTAGAAGTTATTTTTAGCTATCTGAATATATCATTCACTCACATACCTTCCCATTCTGCACATGTTCCTCTGTTTCTGGGATTCCCTCTCACCCCTACTTTTCATGATAAAGTCCTGTTACTCATTCTTTGAATTCCAGTGGGTTAGAGTATGTACTCTTCTGCTCAGGACCCCTCCTTTTCTACTCCATGCTAGGAGGAACTAATTCCAGCATCTACTGTGCTCCCATGGACATTTTCTTCAAAGTTCCAATAGTTCTTATCTACTCATTTATTCTTTCTTGTTCAGAATTAACCATAGAACAACAATAGTAACCTGTCACTATTGAAATGATCAAAACCTAAACTGGTATTCTATATTATTCTAATATATTCTATATTCTATATTTTGTGAAAACATTTATTTCCTGATTGATTAGGTTCTTTCAAGAGGTAGGGATGTTAGCAAATGCTCTCATATTATAGGTCTCATATTTATTGCAAGCTTAACCAAAAATGTTAGGAGAATAGAGAACCATTCTACATTTTCTCTGCTAGTTTGGCTTTATGGATATCAAGGCATATATTTTAAGAAATGCAGCAGCTTTAAGAACCTATGGCGGGTTATCATACCTGCAGAAGCAGACATGCTTTGCTTACTTTTCCAATCCCCCACACTGATGAATCTACTCATCTCTATTGATTTTCTGCCTCTTTTTATTGCTTCCTAACTCTCTGTCATAGTTAAAAAAAAAAAAAAAAAGAATATAACTGGTTTAGTTAATCACTTCTTTATCTATTCAATATACATTTCCCCTGTCAGGCAGATTTCTTATCTCAGGTTACTAGATAAACCACAGTTCTTAATTTCCAATATATATACTGTGGCCATTGGAAGGAACCCAATTCTTGTTTAGGCAGCTGTAAAGGAATCATGCGACATATAGCATGACAATATGTATGAAAAAATATTGACTGCTTTCCTTTGTAGAATGATGTGGGGAATGGCATGGCACATCAAGTTTCATGTGCTGTCTAACAAAACATACTTACAACTTCTCTGTTTCTCTTCTCTTATGGAATTACAATTTAAGATTGAATTAGAGAGTGGCATGGACATATATACACTACCAAATGTAAAATAGATAGCTAGTGGGAAGCAACCGCATAGCACAGGGAGATCAGCTCTGTGCATTGTGACCACCTAGAAGGGTGGGATAGGGAGGGTGGGAGGGAGGGAGATGCAAGAGGGAAGAGATATGGGAACACATGTATATGTATAACTGATTCACTTTGTTATAAAGCAGAAACTAACACACCATTGTAAAGCAATTATACTCCAATAAAGATGTTAAAAAAAATTGAATTAATAATTTTTAGCCACCTAAAATTTTTTTCAGCCATCAAAATGGTTCACCTAAATAAAATCCTCTTTAATTGGCCATAACTCATTCCATTGGGGGTGTAATGTTTAAAACAAAGGCAGAAATAGTCACAATTGTCCAGCTCCCCAATTCTCCATTCCAGGTTTCAGGATAAAATGTTCCTTGGTCTGAGTATGCTTACCTTGGGTGTAAGCATACTCAGACCAAGGAGTATGCTTTAAATCATGAGCAATAGTCCTTTTGAGGAGCTGGCTCATCATAAGGGCCCTCATTGTTCCCCAATATTTCCAGGCCGAGGAAAGCAATGAGGATAAAACTGTATCTCAAGACATCAATAAGATGGTATGAATTTCATGTCAACAACAGTAGCACCAGTCTATGTACAAGGTTCAGATTATTTAGTTCTCTCTTGATTTTTCTCTGTAGGAACATAATATTAACACCCACCTTTCTTCCTCAAGACACCAGAAACCAAGTTCCAAGTCAACTGGCTTGCTTTTTTCTCATAATATCAATGACAGAACAGGGGATCTAACTAATATTGGTTCAACAGATTTACTTGGGGAGACGATTTTTTAAAAATTGAAATTTTCTTCTGTCTTGGTACTGCTGCTGAAGCACTCTGATCTTTTGATCCGTGGTTGTGAGATCGAACTACATAAGGGGAGAAAAAATATCAATAGTGAAAACTTGCTTGAATCTTTCTTCACTTTTTTCACCTTAAATGTCAAAATTATTAATCACACGCAGAACTGTAAGAATTATACACAAACATTCCTTGATGACGTTTTCTTTTTTTAAAATATTGACATGAGAAGGTTGATTTTTATAGTAGATACTGATTTAGTCACAGTTAACCTCTGATTATGCCTTGTAGTCTTTCCAGTTGGCAATGTAAGAAATTTTATGTGGTTTTTAGGTTTCACCATCTAAAGTGATTCTTAGAGGAGCACAGTAAATGTGTTTATAGTGCCTCCATATATAGCCTGCTTGTTTTAATTTAGGTGTTACTGCTGCTTTAAGTGAAAGACAAAATAATTATTGTGTATAAAAATATTTTATACACTGTAAATAACTACACAAAATTAAAACCTCTTTTGTGTTTTTCTTTCTTAGGTGAGTGCTAATTATTAATGTTGTAAATGTGTTTTCATGATAGGGAAACCTAACTGGCATGAAGAATCACTCTCTGACCTCTGGTTATTTAGAGAGGATGAAGTTTCCATCTGGCATGGAAGTAACAGGAGAATAATTGAGAGTATAAAATGAAATCAGACTCTTTGAACGTGAGTGAATGCCATATGGAAAAGAAAGAAATCTGACCTATGGTAGTTAATCTCTCCTTTTCTCATTTTGTAATATTTCAGTTAATTCTATCTTTTATTTTGCTTTTAATGTTTAATTTGTAATTAGGGACAGAAAGGGAAAGGACAAATTGATGGGTATAAATACAGTGTGTGATGCAATCAGATGAAGTTTCTACTCTACACAAACTCTGTTTACACCCGTCTGTTTATACCCTCTATGCTGCTACTTGCTGGAAACATGTGATCCTAAACTTAGTTAGATGGAAGGACTGACAGCTCAAGTTGAAAATTCCTCATTCAGTTAATGTGGGGGAGAATCACATACAAATTACTACTACAGAAATGTGTAATATATCAAAATGACCCATGGGGAATGACTGGAACATTGGTTATTTTTTGATTGCCAGATATGTATTATAAAATCATGAAGAATAATAATAGTTAGTAATAATAATAATAAAGCTATTACCATCACCATTGTTTACCATCATTGTAATCATCATCATCATCATCATCATCATCATAGTAAAATTTCCTCCTGCTCATTGACAAATGAGGTAACAAATAACTGTTTATCCAACTGACAGTGTCTAGTTACCATGGTCCTTAAATGGTAAAGAGAAAAAAAAAATCACGCAAAATAATTGAACAATGAAAAATAATTTAGAAAATGGATGGGAGGAGAATAAGAAAAGGTAGTTCTCTGACAATCTCTAATAACTAGACTTTATGCTAAAAGGTGAAAGCTTCAGGTCATCAACACTTATTTTATATATAAAATGCCAGAACTTTTTCAATTGACTTTGTAGGTTTTTTTGTTGTTTGTTTAACTTAACTGACAGATTGTGCCATATTTTTTTTCCTGTCATTTAAATACATTTGTAAAGTAGTTCTAAATTGGAGAGTGCTTGCCTTGTTGAATTTTTGTTCACTCTTACAAAACGGCACAATAGTGACAGTCTAGTCATAATTATACTGTTGAATAAATCTTAGAATATGTGTATTCGATAATAACTCAGCTTGAAAAAATAGTAAGCAACTTGAGGCAATATGGTGGAAGAGTAAGACGCAGAGATCACCTTCCTTCCCAGAGATACATTAGAAATACATCTACACGTGGAACTGCTCCTACAGAACACCCACTGAACGCTGGCAGAAGACGTCAGACCTCCCAAAAGGCAAGAAACTCCCCACGTACTTGGGTAGGGCAAAAGAAAAATGAAATAACAGAGACAAAAGAATAGGGATGGGACCTGCACCAGTGGGAAGGAGCCGTGAAGGAGGAAAGGTTTCCACACACTAGGAAGTCCCTTCGCGGGCGGAGACTGCGGGTGGCAAAGAGGGGAGCTTCGGAGCCATGGAGGAGAGCACAGCCACAGGGGTGCGGAGGGCAAAGCGGAGAGATTCCCGCACAGAGGCTCGGCACCGAGCAGCACTCACCAGCCCGAGAGGCTTGTCTGCTCACCCACCAGGGTGGGCGGGGGCTGGGAGCTGAGGCTTGGGATTCGGTCGGATCGCAGGGAGAGGACTGGGGTTGGCGGCGTGAACACAGTCTGAAGAGGTTAGTGCACCACAGCTAACCGGGAGGGAGTCCGGGAGAAAATCTGCAGCTGCCGAAGAGGCAAGAGACTTTTTCTTGCCTCTTTGTTTCTCGATGTGCAAGGAGAGGGGATTCAGAGCACCGCCCAAACGAGCTCCAGAGACGGGCGCGAGCCGAGGCTATCAGCGCGGACCCCAGAGATGGGCATGAGACGCTAAGGCTGCTGCTGCTGCCACCAAGAAGCCTGTGTGCGAGCACAGGTCACTATCCACACCGCCCCTCCCGGGAAACTGTGCAGCCCACCACGGTCAGGCTCCCGTGATCCAGGGACAACTTCCCCGGGAGAACGCACGGCGCGCCTCAGGCTGCTGCAACGTCACGCTGGCCTCTGCAGCCGTAGGCTCGCCCCGCATCCGTACCCATCCCTCCCCGCGGCCTGAGTGAGCCAGAGCCCCCGAAGCAGCTGCTCCTTTAACCCCATTCTGTGTGAGTGAAGAACAGACGCCCTCAGGCGACCTACATGCAGAGGCGGGTCCAAATCCAAAGCTGAACCCCGGGAGCTGTACAAACAAAGAAGAGAAAGGGAAATTTCTCCCAGCAGCCTCAGAAGCAGCAGATTAAAGCTCCACAAACAAGTTGATGTACCTGCATCTGTTGAACACCTGAATAGACAACGAATCCTCCCAAATTCAGGAGATGGACTTTGGGAGCAGGATATATTAATTTTTCCACTTTTCCTTTTTTTGTGAGTGTATATGTGTATGCTTCTGGGTGAGATTTTGTCTGTATAGCTTTGCTTTCACCATGTATCCTAGGGTTAGGTCCGTCCTTTTTTTTTTTTTTTAACTTAAAAAATTTTTTTTCTCATAATAAATTTTTCCTTAATAATTTTTTCTTCATTTTTTATTTTAAAAAATTTAAAAAAAAATTTTTCATAATAATTCTTTTTTTAATTTTTATTTTAAAAACTAAAAAATTTTTCTTAATACTTTTTTCTTAATAATTTTTTTCTTATTTTTTATTATAAAAAATTAATAAATTTATTTTTAAAAATTAAAAAAAATGTTCCTTAATAATTTTTTCTTATTTTTTATTATAATAGTTTTATTTTATTTTATTTTATTTTATTACATCATCTTTCTTTCTCTCTTTCTATTTTTCTCCCTTTTATTCTGAGCCATGTGGATGAAAGGCTCTTGGTGCTCCAGCCAGGCATCAGGGCTGTGCCTCTGAGGTGGGAGAGCCAACTTCAGGACACTGGTCCACAAGAGATGGCCCAGCTCCACATAATACCAAATGGCAAAAATCTCTCAGAGATCTCCATCTCAACATCAACACCCAGCTTCACTCAACGACCAGCAAGCTACAGTGCTGGACACCCTATGCCAAACAATTAGCAAGACAGGAACACAGCCCCATCCATTAGCAGAGAGGCTGCCTAAAATCATAAGGCCACAGACACCCCAAAAACACACCACCAGACGTGGACGTGCCCACCAGAAAGACAAGATCCAGCCTCATCCACCAGAACACAGGCACTAGTCCCCTCCACCAGGAAGCCTACACAACCCACTGAACCAACCTTAGCCACTAGGGGCAGATACCAAAAACAACGGGAACTACGAACCTGCAGCCTGTGAAAAGGAGACCCCAAACACAGTAAGATAAGCAAAATGAGAAGACAGAAAAACACACAGCAGATGAAGGGGCAGGGTCAAAACACACCAGACCTAATAAATGAAGAGGAAATAGGCAGTCTACCTGAAAAAGAATTCAGAATAATGATTGTAAAGATGATCCAAAATCTTGGAAATAGAATAGACAAACTGCAAGAAACATTTAACAAGGATGTGGAAGAAATAAAGACAAACCAAGCAATGATGCAAAACACAATAAATGAAAATAAAAGTACTCTAGAAGGGATGAATAGCAGAATAACTGAGGCAGAAGAACGGATAAGTGACCTGGAAGATAAAATAGTGGAAATAACTACTGCAGAGCAGAATAAAGAAAAAAGAATGAAAAGAACTGAGGACAGTCTCAGAGACCTCTGGGACAACATTAAATGCACCAACATTCGAATTATAGGGGTCCCAGAAGAAGAAGAGAAAATGAAAGGGACTGAGAAAATATTTGAAGAGATTATAGTTGAAAACTTCCCTAATATGGGAAAGGAAATAGTTAATCAAGTCCTGGAAGCACAGAGAGTCCCATACAGGATAAATCTAAGGAGAAACACGCCAAGACACATATTAATCAAACTATCAAAAATTAAATATAAAGAAACCATATTAAAAGCAGCAAGGGAAAAACAACAAATAACACACAAGGGAATCCCCATAAGGTTAACAGCTGATCTGTCAGCAGAAACTCTGCAAGCCAGAAGGGAGTGGCAGGATATACTTAAAGTCATGAAGGAGAAAAACCTACAACCAAGATTACTCTACCCAGCGAGGATCTCATTCAGATTTGATGGAGAAATTAAAACCTTTACAGACAAGCAAAAGCTGACAGAGTTCAGCACCACCAAGCCAGCTTTACAACAAATGCTAAAGGAACTTCTCTAGGCAAGAAACACAAGAGAAGGAAAACACCTACAATAACAAACACAAAACATTTAAGAAAATGGGAATAGGAACATCCATATCGATAATTACCTTAAATGTAAATGGATTAAATGCTCCCACCAAAAGACACAGGCTGGCTGAATGGATACAAAAACAGGACCCGTATATATGCTGTCTACAAGAGACCCACTTCAGACCTAGGGACACATACAGACTGAAAGTGAGGGGATGGAAAAAGATATTCCATGCAAATGGAAATCAAAAGAAAGCTGGAGTAGCAATTCTCATATCAGACTAAATAGACTTTAAAATAAAGACTATTACAAGAGACAAAGAGGGACACTATATAATGATCAAGGGATTGATCCAAGAAGAAGGTATAACAATTTACATATTTATGCACCCAACATAGGAGCACCTCAATACATAAGGCAAATACTAACAGCCATAAAAGGGGAAATCGACAGTAACACAATCATAGTAGGGGATTTTAACACCCCACTTTCACCAATGGACAGATCATCCAACATGAAAATAAATAAGGAAACACAAGCATTAAATGATACATTAAACAAGATGGACTTAATTGATATTTAAAGGACATTCCACCCAAAAACAACAGAATGCACATATTTCTCAAGTGCTCATGGAACATTCTCCAGGATAGATCATATGTTGGGTCACAAATCAAGCCTTGGTAAATTTAGGAAAATTGAAATCGTATCAAGTATCTTTTCTGACCACAATGCTATGAGACTAGATATCAATTACAGGAAAAGATCTGTAAAAAATACAAACACATGGAGGCTACACAGTACATTACTTAATAACGAAGTGATCACTGAAGAAATCAAAGGGGAAATCAAAAAATACCTAGAAACAAATGACAATGGAGACATGACGACCCAAAACCTATGGGATGCAGCAAAAGCAGTTCTAAGAGGGAAGTTTATAGCAATCCAAGCCTACATCAAGAAACAGGAAACATCTCGAAGAAACATCCTAACCTTGCACCTAAAGTAATTGGAGAAAGAAGAACAAAAAAACCCCAAAGCTAGCAGAAGGAAAGAAATCATAAAGATCAGATTAGAAATAAATGAAAAAGAAATGAAGGAGACAATAGCAAGGATCAATAAAACTAAAAGCTGGTTCTTTGAGAAGATAAACAAAATTGATATACCATTAGGCAGACTCATCAAGAGAAAAAGGGAGAAGACTCAAATCAATAGACTTAGAAATGAAAAAGGAGAAGTAACCACTGACACTGCAGAAATACAAACGATCATGAGAGATTACTACAAGCAACTCTATGCCAATAAAATGGACAATCTGGAAGAAATGGACAGATTCTTAGCATAACCTGCCGAGACTGAACCAGGAAGAAATAGAAAATATAAACAGACCAATCACAAGTACTGAAATTGAAACTGTGATTAAAAATCTTCCAACAAACAAAAGCCCAGGACCAGATGGCTTCACAGGCGAATTCTATCAAACATTTAGAGAAGAGCTAACACCTATCCTTCTCAAACTCTTCCAAAATATAGCAGAGGGAGGAACACTCCCCAACTCATTCTAAGAGGCCACCATCACTCTGATACCAAAACCAGACAAAGATGTCACAAAGAAAGAAAACTACAGGCCAGTATCACTGATGAACATAGATGCAAAAATCCTCAACAAAATACTAGCAAACAGAATCCAAGAGCACATTAAAAGGATCATACACCATGATTAAGTGGGGTTTATTCCAGGAATGCAAGGATTCTTCAATATACGCAAATCAACCAACGCGATACATCATATTAACAAATTGAAGGAGAAAAACCATATGATTATCTCAATAGATGCAGAGAAAGCTTTCGACAAAATTCAACACCTATTTATGATAAAAGCCCTGCAGAAAGTAGACATAGAGGGAACTTTCCTCAACATAATAAAGGCCATATATGACAAACCCACAGCCAACATTGTTCTCAATGGTGAAAAACTGAAACCATTTCCACTAAGATCAGGAACAAGACAAGTTTGCCCACTCTCAACACTATTGTTCAACATAGTTTTGGAAGTGTTAGCCACAGCAATCAATGAAGAAAAAGAACTAAAAGGAATCCAAACTGGAAAAGAAGTAAAGCTGTCACTGTTTGCAGATGACATGATACTATACATAGAGAATCCTAAAGATGCTACCAGAAAACTACTAGAACTAATCAATGAATTTGTAAAGTAGCAGGATACAAAATTAATGCACAGAAATCTCTTGCATTCCTATACACTAATGATGAAAAATCTGAAAGTGAAATTAAGAAAACAATCCCATTTACCATTGCAACAAAAAAAAAAAATATATCTAGGAATAAACCTACCTAAGGAGACAAAAGACCTGTATGCAGAAAATTATAAGACACTGATGTAAGAAATTAAAGATGATACAAATAGATGGAGAGATATACCATGTTCTTGGATTGGAAGAATCAACATTGTGAAAATGACTCTACTACCCAAAGCAATCTACAGATTCAATGCAATCCCTATCAAACTACCACTGGCATTTTTCACAGAACTAGAACAAAAAATTTCACAATTTGTATGGAAACACAAAAGACCCCAAAGAGCCAAAGCAACCTTGAGAACGAAAAATGGAGCTGGAGGAATCATGCTCCCTGACTTCAGACTATATTACAAAGCTACAGTAATCAAGACAGTTTGGTACTGGCACAAAAACAGAAACATAGATACATGGAACAGGATAGAAAGCCCAGAGGTATACCCACGCACATATGATCACCTTAACTTTGATAAAGGAGGCAAGCATATACAGTGGAGAAAAGACAGCCTTTTCAATAAGTGGTGCTTGGAAAATTGGACAGGTACATGTAATAGTATGAAATTAGAACACTCCCTGACACCATACACAAAAATAAACTCAAAATGTATTAACGACCTAAGTGTAAGGCCAGACACTATCAAACTCTTAGAGGAAAACATAGGCAGAACACTCTATGACATAAATCACAGCAAGATCCTTTTTGACCCAACTCCTAGAGAAATGGAAATAAAAACACAAATAAACAAATGGGACCTAATGAAACTTAAAAGCTTTTGCACAGCAAAGGAAACCATAAACAAGACGAAAAGACAACCCTCAGAATGGGAGAAAATATTTGCAAATGAAGCAACTGACAAAGGATTAATCTCCAAGATTTACAAGCAGCTCATGCAGCTCAATAACAAAAAAACAAAGAACCCAATACAAAAATGGGCAGAAGACCTAATCAGACATTTCTCCAAAGAAGATATACAGATTGCCAGCAGACACATGAAAGAATGCTCAACATCATTAATCATTAGAGAAATGTAAATCAAAACTACAATGAGATATCATCTCACACTGGTCAGAATGGCCATCATCAAAAAATCTAGAAACAATAAATGCTGGAGAGGGTGTGGAGAAAAGGGAACACTCTTGCACTGTTGGTGGGAATGTAAATTGATACAGCCACTATGGTGAACAGTATGGAGGTTCCTTAAAATCTAAAAATAGAACTACCATACGACCCAGCAATCCCACTACTGGGCATATACCCTGAGAAAACCATAATTCAAAAAGAGTCATGTACCAAAATGTTCATTGCAGCTCTATTTACAATAGCCAGGACATGGAAGCAACCTAAGTGTCCATCATTGGATGAATGGATAAAGAAGATGTGGCACATATATATATACAATGGAATATTACTCAGCCATAAAAAGAAACGAAATGGAGGAATTTGTAGTGAGGCGGATGGAATTAGAGTCTGTCATACAGAGTGAAGTAAGTCAGAAAGAGAAAAGCAAATACAGTATGCTAACACATATATATGGAATCTAAGGAAAAAAAAAAAAAAGGTCATGAAGAACCTAGTGGCAAGACGGGAATAAAGACACAGACCTGCTAGAGAATGGACTTGAGGATATGGGGAGGGGGAGGGGTAAGATGTGACAAGGTGAGAGAGTGGCATAGGCATATATACACTACCAAATGTAAAACAGATAGCTAGTGGGAAGAAGCCGCATAGTACAGGGAGATCAGCTCGGTGCTTTGTGACCACCTAGAGGGGTGGGATAGGGAGTGTGGGAGGGAGGGAGATGCAAGAGGGAAGAGATATGGGAACATATGTATATGTATAATTGATTCACTTTGTTATAAAGCAGAAACTAACACACCATTGTAAAGCAATTATACTTCAATAAAGATGTTTAAAAAAAAAAATAGTAAGCACTTAAACTCCAATCAGTTCTTATATTAAATTCCTATCAGAGCTCTTTAACTAAACAACATATAAAATTTATTTCCACACAATTTCTGAAAGTATATATATTGGTTGATATACCACAGTTTCTTTACAACATGCCATGATCTGAATATGAAAATCATTTATTAAAATAAATGAAAATATCAAACTACTGGAACTTATTGAATATTCCTCAATGTTTACATTGCAATACTATCCAATAGCCTTACATTTATGACAGAAAATATTTGAGGAACAAGAAATAGAATCATAAGTGGGAGTTGGTACTGTAGTTAGATCCTTATAAAAGTATTCATTAAACTAAAACTTTATGTTATGATATTTACTTCTGTAGTGTGTAAAGATGGGTGATTTATACATATGCACGTACAATGAAAAAATCCTTCTGATTTAATACCTATAAACTTTGCTTAGTAGGGTTTCAATAACTATGTACTAGTTTTTTAATTAAAATTGTCACTTCAAAAATGTTCAGCAAAAATTCCCTTGGGTTTAAAACATTTTATCTTTAATAATACACATATCAGTGCTATAGTTGTAGTTTTAAATACAGAGATCCTTGGTCTAAGGATAAACTTGATTCAGTTTGTTACTAAATAAAAACTTGAAATTCAAGTTCCCAAAGAGCACACAATGAATTTCTCTGTTTGAAATGGACAATTGTTTTGTATAGACATATAAGTTAAGTCCTATGGTACTTTCTTCAAATTCTTTCAAAACACCCACCACCATAAGGTAGCTTTGTGCATGCAAAACTATGGTAAGAAGAATTTTACTAAAAGGGTTAGCTGCCTTTATGGAATAATACATTTTCTCTAATGTGCAGACAATAATGCAAGACATGTGCTGATATGATCTCCTAAAAGAGAAAGAAATTCTATTCTAGACTTTAAGAGACTTAAGTTTGTGTCATGCAGTACCTGATGATTTCAGAAAGAGAACAGAGTTTCAAAGTCTGTTTGGAACTGTGTGCGAACAGGTGTCTTGAGTTCTGATTGTACCTCTCTCTTCTTAGGACTCCGGTCCAAGCCCACAAAAGTTGACCCTTTATTGAGTTTCTCTAACAGGCTTGTCACTGTCACCCCAAAATACACCCTGCCTTCAATAACTGTCAGTGGGATCATTCACTAAAACTCAACTTTTCTTCTTCTCTTGTTCAACATATGCCTTGAGTTTCCTAATCAGCTCATTTGTGTATATTTTGCATTTCTTTTGACTTTTTTTTAAAGAATACTGCTAACATGTCTGTATTCTAAGTTTTTTATTATCCTTAGAGAACATCCCTGAAAAAGATATTGGATGATTATTTGTTTATTATTGGAGCAAGTGATGGGTAATCTAGCTTTTGGGTTTTATTTAGGGGCTGATGTATAAAATGTAAATTTTGTACACACAGCCTTTTATTGAAATAATACTTTAAGCAACTCTACAAAATATCTATCTTTCTTTCTGGTATCTTTTCTGCTGCTTTTGTAGTTTCTGCTGTTGTTAAAAAATTCCAAGATTTCCTTGCCCTATGCCTTTCTTTTATTTATCCTGATACAAATTTAATTGTTGCATATTTTTAAGTTAAATTTCAGTAAATTCTTTAATATTTCCTTGTAACATTTCTCTTTTGTTTTTAAGACTACAGATACCAAAGTAATAGTTGTATTTTAAAATACAACTAAGCCTAACGATAAAATTGATTTTATCATTTTGTTATTTTTTATATTTTTTATATTTGTTATCACCTTTTACTAAATAAAATCTCTATTTTGCATCATTAAGCTGAGTTTAGTGCTCAGTGATCTATATTTGTGGGATTGGTTTAAATCAACATTAATACTTACTGTTAAGAATGTATTAGTGTACATAAATGTGAAAGCTAAATTATTCATATCTCTGTAGAGAACACAGATTTTTCCATATAAAAATTTGAGAATTATTTTAGTTTACCTGTGTTACTTGAATAATAAAAAAGTAATAAGACCATCCAATTATTTGTAAATTTATGGTATTCCATTGTGAAGTTAATTTATTTCAATATGGACGGCATACACTTTATATTACTTTTTAATATAGTCACCTTTTATTGCATCTTCGAATGTATAAAGTATGCATATGTGAGAGGTGAATGGGGGCAGAGTATGTATGTCACATTTAGGGGACAGAAACTGGCAAGTAGTTTTCAATTAATACCTCAGACAGTCTCTTTGGTAGTCAGCTGTGGCAATGCTTAAAAACCTTAACATCTCTGGTAATGCTTGTACAAGTATCTCTAGAAGGACCAAAATCTCTGGTCTTGTGACTCAAGAGGAAAAGTGCTCACGTAGCCTTGCACTCCCTCCCAAGTGAGCTGCGTTTTGGAGGAAGAAGCAGAATCAATTGTATTGTTCGCTTTAAATGACAGTTTACCTGAATAATAATCTTCATGACTTTCAAATCCCCCAGCAGGAAGTCATAAGTTTTTCTTTCTTCTTTTTTTTAAACATTTTCCTCTGTAGAATAGATTTACTTTGACAACTGAAACATTCCAACTTTATAAACATAAGCACTTTATATAAACTGTCTTCTGGTGAACAGCAAGCCTAGAACTCTGCAAGGGGAGAAGGGAAAAATGTATCTGAACGTTGCTATCCTCCTTCATCTCTTGAAACCATATTCTTTGTCTGACATAGTATGAAGTCTAAGTCAGATATGACAGCAAAACCCAATAAATTGCAGGGAGTACAGAGAATTGGGATGACTTGTTATAGTATCAGTTCTGGAAGTGTTACCATTTCCTTTCAGTTTTAACATCTACCCAAAGAAGAAAATCAGAAAATTATGAAAAATGATGGTGATAATATTGTACCTGAAAATTGTACCTTATGTGTGTCAATCCTAGGAACAAGACTACTATCTTTCACTGCATTGTTATAATCTACTAAGTAAACTGTTTTATTAACAAATTATAGGTGAGATGGATAAATTGTTATAACTACATACTAGTGAATGCTTTATGATACCCAAACCATCAGATATTTGTATTTTAATGGTTTGTATCATTGAATCACTCCTAGCTTACCTAAAATTAAAATAAACTAATTATTGAATGTATGTTATCATCACATTTCAAGCATTGTGTCAGAAGAAAACAAATATTACCGTTTTACTAACTTTGAAAACATTTATAAAGATAGGAGTTACTAATATTCTCATTTTTTTATTCATTTATCAAATATTTACCAAACACTAACTAAACACTACTATAAGGAAGTAGCCTAGATCTAAAGATTGATAATTATGACAAACAGACTGCAGTGCAAAGGATTCATGAATAATCAGGCAAAAAGAGTGGACATTACTCATCTATGCCTTCCTTATTCCTGAAGGAAGCCTGCTGAGGTATTGAAGCCTTCTTCAATATCTCACGTAGAGTGAGGTACCAACAGGTCTGAGTTGCCAAGAAACTATGGGTTTTCTTCATTTTATACTAGGTGTCAGCAAATCTGGCCCACCACCTGTTTTTGTAAATAAAGTTTTATTGGAATGCATCCATGCCTACTCATCTACATATTGCCTATGGCTGCTTTCACTTTACAACAGCACAACTCAGTAGTTGTGACAGTGACTCCATGGTCCACAAAGCCTAAGTTATTTATTACCTCGTCCTTTAAATGAAAAGATTGCTGACACCTGCTTTATGTCATGAAGCTAAGGAAGGGACTATGTTGGTGGTTAATTGTCTATATAACACCATCTAAGGCAAGCACTTGCTGTGTTACAGTTGCATTATTCTATTTCCATTTCATGCTCTGTCTTCAGGCCCAGAGCGTGTTGGGTCATGGCCCACTAAAATCCATTCCTTTGGTTGGGGACATGGGTATTCATGTTTCATTCCTCACCAATCTTTAACTCTTACTGGTACATAGAGATATCACTTTTTTAACATAGCAACAGCATATCCAAAGAAACTACAAGATAAAAGCAGGTAACATTAACTATCATGGCAACCTCAATGTCCATATATACACTACCACTCTCTCACTTTGTCCCAGCTTACCGTTCCCTCTCCCCGTGTCCTCAAGACCATTCTCTAGTAGGTCTGCATCTTTATTCCCACCTTGCCCCTAGGTTCCTCATGACCATTTTTTTTTTTTTTTTTTTTTTTTTAGATTCCATATATATGTGTTAGCGTACGGTATTTGTATTTCTCTTTCTGACTTACTTCACTCTGTATGACAGACTCTAAGTCCATCCACCTCACTACAAATAAGTCAATTTCGGTTTTTTTATGGCTGAATAATATTCCATTGTATATATGTGTCACATCTTCTTTAGCCATTCATCTTTTGATGGACACTTAGGTTGCTTCCAAGTCTTGGCTATTGTAAATAGAGCTGCAATGAACATTGCGGTACATGACTCTTTTTGAATTATGGTTTTCTCAGAGTATAGGCCCAGTAGTGGGACAGCTAGGTCGTGTGGTAGTTCTAGTTTTAGTTTTTTAAGGAACCTACAGATAGTTTTCCATAGTGGCTGTATCAGGTGACATTCCCATGAACAGGGCAAGAGGGTTCCCTTTTCTCCACACCCTCTCCAGCATTTATTCTTTGTAGATTTTTTGATGATGGCCATTCTGGCTGGTGTGAGGTAATACCTCATTGTAGGTTTGATTTGTTTTTCTCCAATGATTAGTGATGTTGACAATTATTTCATGTGTTTGTTGGCAGTCTGTATATCTTCTTTGGAGAAATGTCTATTTAGGTCTTCTGCCATTTTTGGAGTGGGTATTTTTACTTTTTTAATATTGAGCTGCAGGAGCTGCTTGTAAATTTTGGTGATTAATCCTTTGTCAGTTGCTTCATTTGTAAATATTTTCTCCCATTCTGAGGGTTGTCTTTTCGTCTTATTTATGGTTTCCTTTGTTGTGCAAAAACCTTTAAGTCTCCTCAGGTCCCATTTGTTTATTTGTGTTTTTATTTCCATTTCTCTAGGAAGTGGGTCAAAAAAGATCTTGCTGTGATTTATGTCATAGAGTGTTCTGCCTATGTTTTCCTCTAAGAGTTTGACAGTGTCTGGCTTTACATTTAGGTCTTTAATCCATTTTGATTTTATTTTTGTGTATGGTTTTAGGGAGTGTTCTAATTTCATTCTTTTACATGTAGCTGTCCAGTTTTCCCAGCACCACTTATTGAAGAGGCTGTCTTTTCTCCATTGTATATTTTTCCTCCTTTATCAAAGATAAGGTCACCATATGTGCATGGGTTTATCTCTGGGCTTTCTATCCTGTTCCATTGATCTATATTCTGTTTTTGTGCCAGTACCATACTGTCTTTATTACAGTAGCTTTGTAGTATAGAATGAAGTCCGGGAGCCTGATTCCTCCAGTTCCTTTTTTTTCCTCAAGATTGCTTTGGCTATTCGGGGTCTTTTGTGTTTCCATACAAATTGTGAAATTTCTTGTTCTAGTTCTGTGAAAAATGCCAGTGGTTGTTTAATAAGGATTGCATTGAATCTGTAGATTGCTTTGGGTAGTAGAGTCATTTTCACAATGTTGATTCTTCCAATCCAAGAAAATGGTATATCTCTCCATCTATTTCTATCATCTTTAATTTCTTTCATCAGTGTCTTATAATTTTCTGCATACATGTCTTTTGTCTCCTTAGGTAGGTTTATTCGTAGGTATTTTATTCTTTTTTTTGCATTGGTAAATGGGAGTGTTTTCTTAATTTCACCTTCAGATTTTTCATCATTAGTGTATAGGAATGCAAGAGATTTCTGTGCATTAATTTTGTATCCCACTACTTTACAAAATTCATTGATTAGCTCTAGTAGTTTACTGGTAACATCTTTAGGATTCTCTATTTATAGTATCATGGCATCTGCAAGCAGGGACAGTTTTACTTCTTCTTTCCCGATTTGGATTCCTTTTATTTCTTTTTCTCCTCTGATTGCTGTGGCTAAAACTTCTAGAACTATGTTGAACAATAGTGTTGAGAGTGGGCAACCTTTTCTTGTTCCTGATCTTAGTGGAAATGGTTTCAATTTTTCACCATTGAGGACGATGTTGGCTGTGTGTTTGCCCATATGGTCTTTATTATGTTGAAGTAAGTTCCCTCTATGTCTACTTCATGGAGGGTTTTTATCATAAACGGGTGTTGAATTTTGTCAAAAGCTTACTCTGCATCTGTTGAGATGATCATATGGTTTTTCTCCTTCAGTTTCTAATATGGTGTCTCACACTGTTTGATTTGTGTATATTGAAGAATCCTTGCATTCCTGGGATAAACCCCATTTGATCATGGTGTATTATACTTTTTATGTGCTGTTGGATTCTCATAAAGATCAGATCAGAAATAAATGAAAAAGAAATGAAGGAAAAGATAGCAAAGATCAATAAAACTAAAAGCTTGTTCTTTGAGAATATAAACAAAATTGATAAACCATTAGACAGACTAATCAAGAAAAAAAGGGAGAAGATTCAAATCAGTAGAATTAGAAATGAAAAAGGGGAAGTAACAACTGACACTGCAGAAATACAAAGATCATGAGAGATTATTACAAGCAACTATATGCCACTAAAAGGGACAACCTGGAAGAAATGGACAATGGTTGTGCAATAGAAGAGCACAATCTTCTAAGACTGAACCAGGAAGAAATAGAAAATATAAACAGACCAATCACAAGCACTGAAATTGAGACTGTAATTAAAAATCTTCCAACAAACAAAAGCCCAGGACCAGGTGGCTCCACAGGTGAATTCTATCAAACGTTTATAGAAGAGCTAACACCTATCCTATCCTTCTCAAACCCTTCCAAAATATAGCAGAGGGAGGAGCACTCCCAAACTCATTCTACGGGGCCACCATCACCCTGATACCAAAACCAGACAAAGATGTCACAAAAAAAGAAAACTACAGGCCAATATCACTGAAGAACATAGATGCAAAAATTCTCAACAAAACACTAGCAGACGGAATCCAACAACACATTTCATTTATTTCTGACCTGATCTTTATGATTTCTTTCCTTCTGCTAACTTTGGGTTTTTTTTTGTTCTTCTTTCTCTAATTCCTTTAGGTGTATGGTTACATTGTATATTTGAGATATTTCTTGAGGTAGGACTGTATTGCTATAAACTTCCCTGTTAGAACTGCTTTTGTTGCATCCCATAGGTTTTGGGTCATTGTGTTTTCATTGTCATTTGTTTCTATACATTTTTTGATTTCCCGTTTGATTTCTTCAGTGATCTCTTGGTTATTTAGTAGTGTATTTTTTAGCCTCGATGTGTTCATATTTTTTACAGATTTTTCACTTTAATTGATATCAGGTCTCATAGCATTGTGGTCGGAAAAGACACTTGATATGATTTCAATTTTCTTAAATTTACCAAGGCTTGATTTGCGCCCCAACATATGATCTATCCTGGAGAATGTTCCATGAGCACTTGAGAAGAAAATTTATTCTGTTTGGATGATCTATCCATTTGTGAAAGTGGGGTGTTAAAATCCCCTTCTATGTTTGTGTTACTGTCGATTTCCCCTTTTATGGCTGTTAGCATTTGCCTTATGTACTGAGGTGCTCCTATGTTAGGTGCATATATATTTACAATTGTTATATCTTCTTCTTGGATTGATCCCTTGATCATTATGTAGTGTCCTTCTTTGTCTCTTGTAATAGTGTTTATTTTAAAGACTATTTTGTCTGATATGAGAATTGCTAGTCCAGCTTTCGTTTGATTGCCATTTGCATGGAATATCTTTCTCCATCTCCTCACTTTCAATCTGTATGTGTCCCTAGTTCTGAAATGCGTCTCTTGTCGATAGCATATATATGTGTCTTGTTTTTGTATCCATTCAGTGAGTCTGTGTCTTTTGGTTGAAGCATTTAGTCCATTTTCATTTAAGGTAAATATTGATATGTATGTTCCTATTCCCATTTTCTTAATTGTTTTGGGTTTGTTATTGTACGTCTTTTCCTTCTCTTGTGTTTCCTGCCTAGAGAAGTTCCTTTAACATTTGTTGTACAGCTGCTTTGATCGTGCTTAATTCTCTTAGGTTTTGCTTGTCTGTAAAGGTTTTTGCTTGCCTGTAATTTCTCCATCGAATCTGAATGAAATCCCTACTAGGTAGAGTAATCTTGGCTGTAGGCTTTTCTCCTTCATCACTTTAAATATGTCCTGCCACTCCCTTCTGGCTTGCAGAGTTCCTGCTGAAAGATCATCTGTTAACCTTATAGGGATTCCCTTGTATGTTATTTATTGTTTTTCCCTTGTTTCTTTTAATACTCTTTCTTTACATTTAATTTTTGATAGTTTGATTAATGTGTCTTGGCCTGTTTCTCTTTGGATTTATCCTGTATGGGACTCTCTGCCCTTCCTGGTCTTGATTGACTATTTCCTTTCCCATATTAGGGAAATTTTCAAGTATAATCTCTTCAAATATTTTCTCAGTCCCTTTCTTTTTCTCTCTTCTTCTGGGACCCTTATAGTTTGAATGTTGGTACATTTAATGTTGTCCCTGAGGTCTAGAGAGTATATTCAGTTCTTTTCATTCTTTTATCTTTATTCTGCTCTGTGGTAGTTATTTCCACTATTTTATCTTCCAGGTCACTTATCCGTTCTTCTGCCTCAGGTATTCTGCTATTGATTCCTTCTAGAGAATTTTTAATTTCATTTATTGTGTTGTTCATCATTGTTTGTTTGCTCTTTAGTTCTTCTAGTTGCTTGTTAAGTGTTTCTTGTATTTTCTCCATTTTGTTTCCACGATTTTGGATCATCTTTATTATCATTACTCTGAATTCTTTTTCAGGTAGACTTCCTATTTCCTCTTCATTTGGTTGTTTTGGTGTGTTTTTACCTTGCTCCTTCATCTGCTGTGTGTTTCTCTTTCTTCTCATTTTGCTTAACTTACTGTGTTTGGGGTCTCCTTTTCGCAAGCTTCAGGTTTGTAGTTCCCATTGTTTTTGGTGTCTGCCCCCTTTCTGGTGGGCAGGACCACGTCTGGTGGTGTGTTTTGGGGTGTGTGAACTTATTATGATGTTAGGCAGCCTCTCTGCTAATGGGTGGGGTTGTGTTCCTGTCTTGCTAGTTGTTTGGCATAGGTTGTCCAGCACTGTAGCTTGCTGGTCATTGAGTGGAGCTGGGTCTTAGCATTGAGATGGAGATCTCTGGGAAAGCTCTCACCATTTGATATTACATGGAGCAGGGAGGTCTCTGGTGGAACAATGTCCTGAACTCAGCTCTCCCACCTGACACCCGGCCGGAGCACCAAGACCCTGTCAGCCACACAGCTCAGAAGAAAAGGCAGAAAAAAATGAAAGAATGAAAGAAAGAAAGAAAGAAAAGAAAATAATACAATAAAATACAGTTATTAAAAAAAATTGAAAAATTATTAAAAATTAAAAATTAAAAAAGGAAAAAGAAAGAAAAAAGAGAGCCACCAAACCAAAAATCAAATCCACCAATGATAACAAGCACTAAAATCTATACTAAAAAAAAAAAAAAAAAAAAAAAGAACAGGCAGAACCCAGGAGAAATGGTAAAAGCAAAGCTATACAGAAACACTTACACAAAGCATACACACTCACAAAAAGAGAAAAAGGAAAATTATATATATATGTGTGTATATATATATATATATATATATATATATATATGGCACAGAGCAACCAAATCAATAAACAAATCTGTGGCTTCCCTGGTGGCACAGTGCTTGAGAGTCTGCCTGCCAATGCAGGGGACACGGGTTCGAGCCCTGGTCTGGGAAGATCCCACATGCCGCAGAGCGACTAGGCCCGTGAGCCACAATTACTGAGCCTGCGCGTCTGGAGCCTGTGCTCCACAACAAGAGAGGCCGTGATAATGAGAGGCCTGCGCACCATGATAATGAGAGGCCCGCGCACCACGATGAAGAGTGGCCCCCACTTGCCGCAACTAGAGAAAGCCCTCGCACAGAAACGAAGACCCAATATAGCCATAAATAAATAAATAAATAAATAAAAATTTAAAAATAAATAAATAAATAAATAAACAAATCTACCAGTGATAATAAGCTCCAAATACTAAACTAAAATAAACCTAGAACCAGAAAGGAATTAGATGCAGAAAGCAAACCCCAAGTCTACAGTTGCTCCCAAAGTCTACTGCCTCAATTATGGGATGATTCATTGTCTATTCATGTATTCCACAGATGTAGGGTACGTCAAGGTGATTCTGGAGATAATCCACTGCTCCTGAGGCTGCTGGGAGAAATTTCCCTTTCTCTTCTTTGGTCGCGCAGCTCCTGGGATTCAGCTTTGGATTTGGCCCTGCCTCTGCATGTAGGTCACTTGAGGGAGAATGTTCTTTGCTCAGACAGGACGGTGTTAAAGTATCAGCTGATTCGGGTGCTATGGCTCACTCAGGCTGGGGGAAGGGAGGGATACAGAATGCGGGACAAGTCTGCGGCAGCAGAGGTTGGAGTGATGTTGCACCAGCCTGAGATGCGCCATGTGTTCTACCAGGCAAGTTGTCCCTGGATCACTGGACCCTGGCAGTGGCGGGCTGCACAGGCTCTCGGAGGGGGAAGTGTGGATAGTCACCTTTGTTTGCACACAGGATTTTTGGTGGCTGCAGCAGCAGTCTTAGTGTTTCATGCCCTTCTCTGGTGTCCATGTTGATAGCCACGGCTTGCATCTCTGGAGCTAATTTAGGCTGTGCTCTGAATCCCCTCTCCTCGTGCATCCTGAAACAATTGTCTCTTGACTCTTAGGCAGGTCCAGACTTTTTCACGGACTCCCTCCCAGCTAGCTGTGGTTCATTAGCCCCCTTCAGGCTGTGTTCAGGCAGCCAACCCCAGTCCTCTCCCTGGGATCTGACCTCTGAAGCCCGAGCCTCAGCTCCCAGCCCTCACCCGCCTGGCGGGTGAGCAGACAAGCCTCTCAGGCTGGTGAGTGCTGGTCGGTACTGTTCCTCTCTGTGGGAATCTCTCTGCTTTCCCCTCTGCTCCCCTATTGCTGCGCTCTCCTCCATGGCTCTGAAGCTTCCTCCCTGCCAACCCTTGTCTCCGCCAGTGAAGGGGCTTCCTAGTGGGTGGAAAATTTTCCTCCTTCACAGCTCCCTCCCAGAGCTGCAGGTCCTGTCCCTATTCTTTTGTCTCTGTTTTTTCCTTTTTCTTTTGCCCTACCCAGGTACATGGGGAGTCTCTTGCCTTTTGGGAAGTCTGAGGTCTCCTGCCAGCATTCAGTAGGTGTTTTGTAGGAGTTGTTCCACATGTAGATGTATTTCTGATGTATTTGTAGGGAGGAAGGTGATCTCCACATCTTACTCCTCTGCCATCTTGAAGGTCTCTCTTTCTATTCACTTTTATAACATTCCATCATAATCCCAGTAACTCTTTCCAATACCACTGCTATCATGTCCATCCAAGAAAAAAATGAAATATGAAAAGATTAACTCCAAAACATCCCAGACAGTAAATGATTTTCAAATCAAGAAAGATGCTTGAAATATGTCCAGAATGCAACTCAGGTAAGATAGAAATTTCTGTCTCCTGAAATCCAATAGAAGCTTCCAAAGAATGAAAGTGAGGTGGTAGTTGGTCAATAATACTTTATCATATCCCCTCTTTAATGGTGATACCAACTTTATTTAATACTTCCTACTGCCAGTTAAAGATGCTTGATAAGCTTCTGGCATTTCAGCAGGTTTTAACTGCCTAGTGTCTTCTGCTGACATTAACCAATATCAAGTTTAAGATCCACAGTTTAAGCTTCAAATCCTCTATTCTAGAGTTCACAGAGGAAATAGAAATTGGTGAATAAAGTGCTTTAAGCTTTTACTATCACAAGCAGGACTGAAAGTGGCTCCAAATCTGGTAGTATAGTCACTCACTTGTTGTTACCCTTGCTCATCTTTAACATTCAAGCCTAAGATCTGCTACATCAATTTGGGTATGAGTTTGGTTTATATTGTCCAGCACCCCCCATAGAAGGAAAGGATGTAGATGCTTAGCAAACTGGGCATCATAATGTGCCATATGGTTTACCTGGTGTATGGACTGAATGTTTGTGTTAAATGTTAAAAATCTTTGGCCTTTGGAAAGGAGCTAGGTCATGAGAGCTAGCCCACATGAATGGAATTAGTGCCCATATATGAAGAGACATAAGAACACTCTCTCTCTTCCTCCCTCTCCCTCTCTCTCTCTCTCTCTCTCTTTTGCCTGGCATGTGAGGATACATTGAGAAGACAGTCATCTGCAAACCAGGAAGTGTTTCCTCACCAGACACAGGATCTGCTGGCACCTAGATCTTGGGCTTCCTAGCTCTTAGAACTGTGAGTGGGTTGTTATTTAAGCCACTCAGTCTATGGTAATAAGTTATAGCAGCCTGAGCTAAGACATGTGGTCTCTGTGCCATGGATAGGTACACTTCAGCACCTCAGGAAACTCTAGAACCTTCTGAGTCATCCCAGCTGCAGCTTACTCATCACCACCCAAGGTGGGAAACACAACATGTTTCTCCCCATGTGAGGAATGGTAGCTCTAAGCCACCAAGTCAGTGGCTCATAACACCAGTGTACTCCTTTAACTCTTTTAGGAATGCAGGCTCACTGAATTACCGGGGCCTGGCCCAGCAATAGAAACCATGTCTTCATGATGAAAACAGGTACTAACAACACTCCTCAACAGTAACTTTGATGAGAACTTCTAGATGAGAGGCTTGGTTAATGACAGGTTAGACCACTTGATTCCAACATGTAACACTACGTTAGGTGGCCAGGAGTGCAGGCTTTTTCCTTCAGCGGAGCCTCTTCTGTGCCTCTGCGGCTGTCACTGGATGAGATTACCCCATGGTATTTCACAGCATCCTCATTTCTTTATTCCAGTTCTCCTTTCCTAATAGATCCCTAATTACCATTACCTAGATCAACAACTATACTATGCAGAGTCTGCTGCTGAGATAGAAGGCCAGGCTAGATAAACAACAGCTGGTCCATTCTTTAGTGAATTCTGGATTATGAAATTGGTAAATAGTAGTATTTCTCTGACTCCAAAAGGGGCAATGGTTAAACTTGACTTAAATCAACATATGTATTTTAGATATGTGTTTGCCCCAGGGCCTTGGTCAGCACCACTATCAAAAGTGCTAAAGAAGATTTGGTTCACTGACATGAAACCACATGTAACATCACTGCATAAGAGGGGACCTACCCTATAGCAAAGAGATGTGGTAGTAGTCACAAAGTCAAGGGTGTACCACCTACAAGTCACCCATAGTAGAGAGAATGGAATGGTTTGTTAAATAAGCAGCTGAGATGCCAGCCTGGAAATGGTTATCTGCAAAGGTGGGGTACCATGTCAAACAATCAGGTGTCAAGTGAGTCAGTTAGGAAAATAAACTAAACTGAAAGTAGCAATCAGGCCTTATTCGCTTACTGTGACAATGCATGTAAGACAGAATGCTCCAGAATGGCGAAAGTCAATCATCATATGATGCAGCATGGGCAGGGCATGGACAGGGCACCTGTCTCACTGCTGAGGAGCCCCAAACAAAAGACTCCTGTCTCATTATATACACATGGGCCAGAGGGATGGGAGGATTGGAAAAGTACAGAGAAAAGTACTCATCCAAAGCCTCTGGTAAGCCAAAGCCCTCTTGGTAGAGGTGGCTGGGAAGTATCTCAGCCAAGGTCCCTGATAAGAAGGACTTCAGATGGAAGACCTGGGCTAGGAATGTAGACATGCCTGTGAGCATAGCTGGCCTAGGGATGACACTGACTATAACTCTCTCAGAAAACTGCAAAATACTGGCTATGAACCAACTCTGGTATGGGGAGGGTAGCTTCCCCTCATGAGAACTGCTAGGGAAAGACTTGTAATTGCCTATGGTCAAGGCTGAGAGATCACACATAGGATTCTATCTGGAGCCAGACTCCCCACAGGATACAGTGTACACCCTAAACATCCAGTGTTTGAAGGTGCTGTATTTCCACTAAGTAAAATTAACAGGCCTAGGAACCATGGGTGGGGAGTAAAGTAGAAATGACCCCATTTAGTATAACCCCAGGTACCCACTTTGGCAATTTGAGCTACCTGTCCCAACTTTAGTCTCTGTGGGTATAGAGGTTCTGATTCCTAGCACTGTAACACTTTCAACAGATGACACAGTAGAAGTCCTACAAGCAGAGTTATTTAATCTGATCATCAAGAAGTAATGGGTACCACTACACCAAAGTGGCCATGGAAGAATATATTTGTAACTTGGGTTTCCACCTGGCTATCTTTTATTGTTCTTGTGCTCAGTTTCAGTAGTAAATAGATCAAACTGGCAGGCATAGCTTGACAATAAGACATGGTAACAGGGGCTCAGGTATCTCAGTATTGAGCGTTTGGGTTATCCTACCAGACAAGTCATATAAATCAGCAAATATATTCATTATTGCTGAGAGGAATATGGATTGATGATACAAGAAAAGGATGAGGAGTATCACGTGTCCTTGAGATCAAATTCACATCAGGGCTGTGGTCTCACTAAACCTTCTAAATTTCCCAGGATACAAGACCAAAAATATTCCTGGAGATCTGTTCCTAGATGGGACACATTTACAATAAGAGGCATGTAGGTCTGAGCTGCATTCACTATAGTGGATACTATCATGCTGTATAATAACCTCTCTTTATGGATAATTAACCCATCCCCCACTTGCTAAGAGTAACAGTGCAGCTCACAGCTCATTGGGATGTGCCTTTGAGCTCAAGGAATTACATCATCCACCATAGTTTTGCCTCTTCCTGGGACAATACCAAAAGTACATGCCAACTCCAAAGTTTCCCACAGGATTGATTAAGTTGTTATTTGCAACTCCACAGCATTTCCCACTACCAAATTGTGTCTTCATCACTTTCTTACAGCTGCATCTCCAAAGCACACATCCTAGTAGTCTTCCTGCAATAACTCGGCATCTCAAAGTTGGTTTACAGGGAACCGAACAGGTAGGGATGCTTCAAATTTATATTTCTCCCATTACTCTTGACTTAAGTCACAAGACCATGCTTTCTAATCCCACTAATTATACCAAAGGAACCCTGCAGACGTCAGAGATCTTGCCCAAGACAACTTAGATTTGGCTGAAATTTGTTTTTTTGCTGCTGTTGTTATTGTTGCTTGTTTTTTTTGTCTGTTTGTTTTTATGTTGTTGAGATGGGTTTTGTGTGTGTGTGTTTAACTTTTAACTTCCAAATGCCAAACAGGGAATGTAAACTCTGTACAAGTAAGAATACAAGTAAGTGCATGGTTTCTTGAATATCCCATTGAAACTTACCTGCAGTGTTTGAAGTCAATACAACCTACTTGCACTGAGCAACCTACCTGGTCAGAAGAACAATGGAAGATATAAGTTCACTGTGTACTTTTCAATTCGACTGAGGGAAGAATATATCATCACTCACAATTCTCCCTAAGGAATATTATAAGGATTTTGTAATTCACACAAGAAGAAGGATAAAGACCAGTTCTCTGGGTATGGTCATGTTTTACTTCCAACACCCTCCATAGGCATAAATTCATTATCTGACACTTAATAAATCACACATTCCAAATCTGATTTTATCTAATCTTTAAGTATGGAAGAGGTGACAATTCCTACTTTCCTATTTCATTTCTGATCCAGTAATAATTGACCCAGTTACAAGTCTGAAGTGTATTGTCAGTCAGTTTATTCTTGGTCTTCTTTTTGAAGCAAGAAATCTAGAGCAAGTCAAATTTATCTTTGAATATAAGGAATATCACATGGTATTTAAAAATGAAAGCTCTAAAGCCAAATGATCTGTATTTGAACTCAAAAATTACTTAACAACTTTGTTCCTCAGCTCTCTTATCTGTAAAGTGAAGTAAGCTCCTGCATAGGGTTGTGGTAAAGAGAACAGAGATGAGTGTCAAGCAATTTACAGAGCCCGGTACACATGCATCCCCTTTAAGTCCCACAGATTAAATGAGATCATTCTTGTGAAGCACATGGTTGGTGCTGCCA
Organism: Balaenoptera ricei; assembly: GCF_028023285.1. Taxonomy (NCBI): domain Eukaryota; kingdom Metazoa; phylum Chordata; class Mammalia; order Artiodactyla; family Balaenopteridae; genus Balaenoptera; species Balaenoptera ricei. The sequence goes on along the minus strand of NC_082656.1, from coordinate 45,231,623 downwards.
CACAGTAAGCATCCGATACAGGTTATATTCTATAACTAATACCAATAATATGAGTAATTATAATCTGTCTATGACCGCAACAACATTTATCTTACAAGATGTTCTCAAAGTTAGTGATAAGTTATATGAAGCAGTCATTACAGCGTTTGGTCCATTGTAGGTGCTCAATAATTGGCCACCATTATCAGAATTCTGGTCTCTCTTGCTTCTTAATTCTTTTGTTCATAAATCAGTATAGTCCCTGTTCACAAAAACACACACTGCCTTCTCGAGTCTTGTTTTGGAATCATAAAAATGAAAAAAAAAAAAAAAATAGAACTCAAAATCTTGTCTTAACTTCAACTGAGGTTTTATTCTTGTTTTAAAATTATTTTATTAAGTTCCAGGACTTACTTCTTACAATGTTAATGATGATAATGCTCAGAGGATTTGTTTACCCCACACTTTAATTATGTCATTAATTAAAAGGGATGGCATCTTTTTAAAATAGGTTATCTTTAGAGCATTTTTAGGTTTACAGCAAAATTGAAATTTACAGAGATTTCCCCATATACCCCTGCCTCATATGTAAACAGCTTTTTTTTACGTTACTAAAAGATCAAGTTTGACTAACATGAGTTCCCCAATATACACATTTATCATCCAAAATATTTGTCTTTATAATATTCTCTTTTCTTTTATTATATTCTCAGATACACTGATATACTGCTATCTTTTAAGATAAAGTATCCTCAACTCCATTTTCTTCTTCATCCTCTGGGGACCCCTCCTTCAATTACCCCTGAACACAATCCCTCTCAATTCATCTCTGACCTTTTACTGTCCAATGTCTAAAGCTTTGCAATATCTTCATATGACACTTTGGTTTCCTTCTCTTTTTGTTTCATTTCCACTTCCAGATTTTTTAAACAAGTGGTATATATTGACTGCCTCTATTTATAATCACCAACTCGCAACTTCTCAAGAAACATTTGAAGTGTTTTGGTTTCTAAGGAAGCTCCCATTACCTCTTCATCCTCAAACTCCTGTTCTCTCAATTCTTCCTCTCATTATAACTCTTTTAACATTTGACCACTCCTTGAAGCAGTCAGAAATTGCTTAAGAAAAGGCATGAAAGCAAGGAAGCATCTATGTGTTCTGGGAACACATCCAAATTTAGTCCCAGAAGTTACAGAAACCATGCAAAAGATAAAAAGGACATGTAGGGAGGAAAAACAAACACTCACAAAATCAAAATCAGAGTTAGAAAAAGAAGTTTCTACCATGAGACATCACTGTCTAAATACTTATTGTGTACAAGACAAGGGATCAAGTTTCCCTTTAACCTGGTTATGTGTGTATGTGTGAAATTGGCATAATTAGCTCAAATCAACGAAGAGTCTACAGTCATTACTAAGCTGGCTCTTTTTCCTCTTTGTGACTTCAATATTATTGATTAAAATAACAAATTAAAATGAATGTGAAGAGGCCTGTGAAAGAGGCTCAACACAGCTGGAAGTGTGACAGTAGTGAGTCATCAAGAGAACAAAACCTTTAACTACTCTTCTTGGAAATATGAATGCTTCAAATTATCCTGGCAGTAATTGATTATCAGAAATTGATAATTGTTAATATCATATGTAATCATCCAACTTAGTGCTTGATTTTGAAATTTTGTGTCAGGTTTAAATAGAACTAGAATAGTATGAATAAAGATGGATTGGGGTAATATAAGGAGAAATTTCTGAGCCAAAAAATGAGCCTATTGCATCAGAAATCAATCTTCATGTACTAAACATAAATAGGGCCTTTTCCTCAGGCAGAAGAACCTGGAAAAAAATGTGCCCTATAAATTCTTACAAAGCAGTAGTTACACAATGTTATTTTTTAAACAAGGATTTTGAATCCATCTTTAGGAACTGTATAACATAAGCTAAATAACGGTATTTGTTGCCCTTGAGAGATAACACTTCAGGTAAGTAAGCATTAGTTTTAGAACAATTTAATGCCTTTACTTTTCCAAAAGATTGATGGGAAATTCATTCCAGGCATTTAAAGAAGCACAAAATAGGCAAAATTTACTATCTAGGCAACATTAAGCCATTAGTATAAAGATTATATGCATTTGAATCAGTGACTATAATTAAAGATAATTTTCATTTTTTGAAAAAAAAGAGTGAAATCAAATGAAAATGAGTCATTCAGAAATTGGATAACAGAAGTGCTAAGCATTATGAATTTTATTTTGCATCATCTTCACGATTTTTGTCTAATTTGTATTCTAGCTCATTAATACTAATTTTACCTGATATTATAAAATTAGACCTTGAATGCTTTTTGCCTATTTTAATATGAAGCAAAAATTCACATGAAGTTAGGGTTTTGATATACAGTTATACTTTTCTTATACATATTAAAGAAACATATCTAACTATGAATTTTTAAAGTAGGTCTACATACCGCCTAAAATCATCTTGTAACTAGTTTTGAGGGGAGAGGGAAACAATTCAATTCTTTAGATATTGATAGCCTTAGTCAGCTTGGGCTGCTATAAAAAAAGTAACAAGACTGGGTGGCTTAAACAACAGACATTTATTTCCAAAATTTCTAGAGGCTGGGAAGTCCAAGATCAAGTTGCCAGCAGATTCAGTTACTGGTAAGAACCCTCTTCTTGGCTTGCAGATGGCCACATTCTCACTGGGGGCTCATGTGGAGAGAATGCTGGTGTCTCTTCTTAGAAGAACACTAATTCCATCATGAGGGAGTGCACCCTCGGGACCTCATCTAAATTTGAATTTGAGGAAATAATCAGTTAGCAGTTTAACTGCAATAAAAACTAGTGTTTTCTCATTTTAACATAAAAGATGTTATATCATATTCTAATTTTAAAATTTATGCCCATAACCAAAAGTATTTCATTGTGACATTTTATTCTTAAAAGCAATCTTATTTTAATATAATTTGCATATGACAAATTTAACCCATTTTAAGTACAAATTTGTAAGTTTGGACAAATGTACACACTCATGTAACTGCAAGGCAATCAAGAAACAACTTTTTAAATTAAATTTTAGTTTTTAAATTATTATCAAAATTGTTTCCTCATTCCTTCATAGTCAAACCTCTTACCTATTACTCTATATTACTTTTTGCCTATCCTAGAATTTCATATAAATTGAATTACATAGAATGTACACTTTTATGTCTGGCTTCCTATTTTCAGCATAATAATTTTGGGATTCATCCATGCTTTAATATCAACTGTTCATTTTTAAAATTGATAATTAGGATTGCTTTTTATAAACATATCACAATGTTTAAGAATTTGCTCTTTTTTTAAAAAATTCTTTATTTTATTTATTTATTTTTGGCTGTGTTGGGTCTTCATTTCTGTGCGAGGGCTTTCTCCAGTTGCAGCAAGCAGGGGCCACTTTTCATCGCAGTGCGCGGGCCTCTCACTATTGCGGCCTCTCTTGTTGCGGAGCGCAGGCTCCAGACGCGCAGGCTCAACAGTTGTGGCTCACAGGCCTAGTTGCTGCGCGGCATGTGGGATCTTCCCAGACCAGGGCTCGAACCCGTGTCCCCTGCATTGGCAGGCAGATTCTCAACCACTGAGCCACCAGGGAAGCCCAAGAATTTGCTTTTTGGTAGACATTTTGGATTTTTCTAGTTCTAAGCTATTATGAAGAAATCTATTCTGAAGTAATGCCCTCAAGATTTTTTGAGAAGAAAAGTTTTTACTTTTCTTGGGTAAATACCTAGAGTGGGATTGCTGGGCCATATGATGCTTATGTTAAACTTTGTAAGAAATTGCCTAATAATTTTTCCAAAATATTTGTACCATGTTATACCCCTATCAACAATGTACCAGATGTCTCGTTATATCACAACCTCACTAGCACTTTTATTCTCAGTCTTTTCAAGTTTTACCCATTGCCGTGAATGTGTAGTAGTATCTCACTGTCATATTAATTTACATTTCCTTGATGCCTAATAGTGTTGAGCAGTTTTTGAAGAGTTTCTTTTATTATGTTTCTTTAATGTCCTTTGCACATCTTTTTAAACTTTTATTGGATTGTAAGAGTTTTTTTTAATATATTCTGGATGCAAATCCTTTTTAAAAGATATATGAATTGCAGATATTTTCTGCCAAGCTGTGTTTTTTATTTTCATTTTGTTAATGAAATGGTGTGTTTTGAAGAGCAAAATATTTTAATTTTGATGAAATTTACCAACAATTATGTCTTTTAAATTTGGTGGTTTTCGTGTACTATTTAAGCCATTTTTGCCTGTCCCAAGGATTTTCTTCTATGTTTTCCTCAAGAAATTTTACAGTTTTAGCTTTGACATCTGGGTTTATAGAGATTGGGTATATATGTAGCTCTAAAGTCATATCATATTGTTTTAAAATTATTTCTTGAAATGGCTATTCTTTCCCTATTTAATTACCTTGGCGCCTTTTTGAAAATCATTTCACCATATATGTGTGGGTGTATTTTTCTAATCTCCATCTTTATGCCTATCCTATTGCCCATACCATAATTCTTGTTTATTTTGACTTTATGATGAGTCTTAAAATCAGAATGTTTAAATTCTCCAATTTGGTCCTTTGCATTTGAAATTCTGCTTGCTGTACTATTTCATTTCCAAATGCTTATAGATTTTAGAAGCAGCTTTTAAATTTCTACCAAAACTCCCACCGGGATTTCTATTGGGATTGCATCAAATCTGTAGATCAATTTGGGAATAATTATCATTTTTACAACATTGACCTTCTCAGTTTGTGAATATGCTACATGTCTCACTGTGACAGTTAAATTTATGTATCAACTGGCTAGGCTACCCAGTTGTTTAGTTAAACTTCAATCTAGATGTTGCTGTGAAAGTATTTTTTAATGTGATTAATGTAATCAGTAGACTTGAGCAGAGCAAATTATTCTGCATAATGTGGGTGTACCACATCCCTTCAATTGAAGGCTTCAAAAAAAAAGACTGAAGTCCCCCAGAGAGGAAGGACTCAAGACTGCCTTCAGACTCCAGGCTGCAACATCAACTCCTGTTCTAAATTCCAGCATGCTGGCCTGCCTTGCAAATTTTAGCTCCTACAACTGTGTGAGCCAATCTCTTAAAATGAATCTTCTCCTTATTTGTATATATGATATTGGTTCTGTTTCTCTGGAGGAAATTGATCCTAGTATATTTCTTTATTTTTAGAACTTTTAAAATGTCTTTCAGAAATGTTTCTTTAAATTTTCATTGTAAAAATATTGCACATAGTATTTAAAACTAATCTGAAAACATTATATGTTTTTGATGTTATTGTAAACTTTGATGCTATTGTAATTATTTATGTTTGTTGTTGGTATAAAGAGATTCAACTAATTTGTGTTATTTTCAACTTGAATTATTCAGCTTTTTGAAATTCACTTGTTTGTCTAGTTCATTTTAATAGAGATACCCTAGGATTATTTATGTATATGAATATTTTTTCTGCAGAAAGAATACATATTACTTCTTTATTCCCAATTTCTATACTTTTTATTGCTTTTTCTTTCCTCATCCAGAAAGAAAAGCAAAACCTTAGGAGAAATTAACAGTTTCATTTTGTGTTGTGAGAAATGACTTATAGAAATAAAAACAAGATTGTTACTGAGAGGAAAGAGAATAGTATTAAAGAAAAACTATGGCCATATTTGATTCTATAAACAATTCAGACCTTTTCATATATATTTTTCATACCTAAAATAAACTCAATAGGCAAATTCAATATAATACTTCTGCAATAATTTCAAGCAACCTGACTATATTTTTACACATCTTTTATTTATTTATTTATTTTTGGCTGCATTGGGTCTTCGTTGCTGCGCATGGGCTTTCTCTAGCTGAGGGGGGCGGGGGCTACTCTTCATTGCTGTGTGCAGCCTTCTCATTGCGGTGGTTTTTCTGGTTGCAGAGCACAGGCTCTAGGCGTGTGGGCTTCAGTAGTTGTGGCTCGCGAGCTTAGCTGCTCTGCGGCGTGTGGGATCTTCCCGGGCCAGGGCTCAAACCAGTGTCCCCTGAATTGGCAGGTGGATTCTTAACCACTGCGCCACCAGGGAAGCCCATATTTTTACACATCTTTTAGAGATGTGTTTTTATCTAATTGGAAATAAAATATTTGTCAAATATAGACAAGTGTTCAAAAAGAATGTGTGCACTTTCAACTTCTGAGAACTTTCAGAACTGAGAATATATCAGTTTGATAAAAGACTGTGAGGAAGAAAGCAGAATCTTTTCAGGTGTGATTTATTTTCAAAGATGATTAGTAATCATCATGCATGCAAAAAGGCAGAATACAGTGACACAAAGGGGTCAAGATTTAAAAAAATAAAATAAAAGAAGAAGGAAATAGTGACTGCTTGTACAGCATAGTATATTCTGTTCCTGCTCCTGGATGTTGTGAGTCTCTTGGCATTGGGCAGGAGAGCATAATATCACAAATCCTGGAGCCAGATAACCTGGGTTCACATTCTGTCTTTCTCACTGTGTGATTACGCTGTCATCTTGGGAGATATTTTTAATCTTTCTGTGCTTCATATGTAAAATTCAGGTAATTATTGTAGCAACCTAATAAGGTTATTATGAGGATTAAATGTTATTATTCAGAAATGATTTAGAAGAGTTCCAGACACATATTGAGCTGTGTGTGTGTGTGTGTGTGTGTGTGTGTTAAATACAATTTTAAATGAATTCCACTTTGGAAAGAAGACATATTACTCATATGCCTCAAGGCAAAAGTATAATAGTAGTCACAAGAATTATTTCCATTATTAGTTCAAGAAGTTACATGTTTAATTACACAAAGATTACAGATTTTATTATACAGAAAATATTCTTAGTCCATTTTATAGGGTATTATCATAAAAGAAAAAGATGCTACTAAAATTTTTCATGCATTAATGAATTAAGATTCTCCATCAGCACTCTGTGTTTTTTCTTCCTTTCTCTATTCATTACATCACAATTTCTTGGTCTTCAAATGGCAGCGTGAATGTGACTTTCTCAGGGAAGTCTCTGATCCCTGTCTCTAGGATACATCCTTGATACATGACTTAATGAACCCTACCTTCTTGCCTTTATGGTACTCATAACAATGGTAATTAAATGTTGCTGTAATTATTCCTTTATATCTTGTTCACAGCAAAACTTTAAACTGCTAAAATACAAGAATATTTCTTCCACATCTTTTGCTTCTAGCAGAGGGTCTGATACAAAGTATCCATAAGTTCCCTGAGAGAAGGATTTAGCTGTACCCTTTTTATTCCTAGCTGTTGAGCGTATTAGTGGTATAAAGTGGTGCAATAAATATTTGTTGCATGAATGATAAAACCATGTAACATAAAATAAAAGTAATAAATTATTATTTTTGGGTGATAAATCATAGTTTTGCTTTGCAAAGTTACCATGTGGATTTTTGGTTCTGCTATTTGAAAACACTACCTTGAGTCACTGTCCAGCAATACAATTCTAGTCAAGTTCTCTGGCTTTTACTTAATGATTTGAACATGTGTTTGTATTAAGGGCTAAGTGGGAGGCAGAATTTTATGATGGCCCCCAATAACCTGGCCTCTAGTGTACATATATATTCTTCCAGTTTTCCAATAAAACACTTATCCAGGTGCTGCTATGAAGGTATTTTGAAGACATAATTAAAATTCCAGATTAGTTGACCTTACAACAGGAAAACTCTGTGGAAGCACTCTTTAAAAACTAGGTCTAGAGGTTAAAGATGGGGAAGAGAGTGGTAGTGGTGGTGTCAAAGATATTTGATGTGTGAGAAAAATTCCATGCAAGAGAAATTCTGCGTTGCTAGCTTTGAAGATGGTAAGAAACAAATGGAAAAAAATACAGCAGCCTCTAGGAGCTGAGAGTGACCCTCATCTCCCAGCAAAAAATTAGGGACTTAAGTCCTTCAGCTGCAAGGAACTGAATTTTGCCAACAATCTGAATGAACTTTGAAATGGATTCTTCCCCAGATCCTCAAGACAGGAACACAGCTTGACCGACATCTTGAATTTCAGCCATTGAGATATTAAGAAGGGAACCCAACTGCATTGTACCCAGACTTCGGACCCACAGACTTGTAAGCTAATAGTGGGGATTGTTTTAAGCTGCTGAGTTTATAGCAAATTGTAATGCACCAATAGAAAACAGAAACACCTCTTTATAGAAGCAAGTAGATTTGTTTTGCAAATGTAAAGAAAAGTTGTACAAGCCTCAGATGAATTAAATTTGTCTGACCATAACTCTTGAGACTCAATTTTAACTGTTTAATAATATAATTTTTAAATACTAAAAATATAAATATATGTATATAAATACTTATATTTATATAAATAAATAAAATATAAAAGAATAACATTTTAAAAATTGAGTCTCAAAAAAGATGAAAGAAAGCAGTTTATGAAATTACTTTATTACAAACATCTTCTCAGTTACCTCTAGTCATTAAGATAATGTTAACGGAAATGAAGATTTTTAAACAATATTTAAAAAATAAATATTGTATACTTGACAGGGATTTCATCTGTGATTCCAAACACATGCTGACTCATTTGTATGTGCCAGAAACATAATCCAGATTTATAGCTCTCAAGAGTTTGTTTCCTTCAACATCCGTTGACCTTCACCACTTGTGTTTCATGTGCTTGTTTGATCCCTGCCACTTCATGTGGAGATCACAAAGGGGAGAGAACAATTATAACCCCCATTGTGTTTGAAGATCAGATCTGTGCCATTTTACTGTGTCCTCCTATAAAAACAAAAGGTGAATCTATAACCTCTAGACCATGCTGAGAATAATTTTTCTGTGTAACTGAAACAATTCATATATTCTCAGTCAGGAAAGCTGCAGGTGCAAGAAGCAAGCAGGGAAGGGACAAGGTGAAGAGGAACTTCTGATTTTCTTCAGCAGTGCAACAGCTGTTCCACTACATTATATTCAATTCCCAGCACTTCTTACTTCTTCTTCATAATGTTTTTGGAACATTACTGAGCATCCTTTATATATCTGAGTCCCTAGCATTATTGTCTCATGTTGCTTTATTACTATAATAAACTTGTGAATCATAGTAACTAACGCAGTAGGGCCCCTATGGTGAATTCATTTTCATAACCTCTTTTGTTGTCACAAATGTGATCCAAAAAGGTGCCAAGTCAGCAGTTCCTCACTGCTTATTAATCTAGCACATTACAGAGATTCATTTAAAACTTCAACAGATGTAATATAATGAAACACTCTACTTATAATTACAATTATGCTAACACTTAATAATAATTGAAATAATATATTTCATTTTTCTTTAAAGACAATTGGATCTTTTCAAAAGTAGCTAACCCCTCAGCAGGTGTTCTGCTTAAAAAGCCAGCATAATTAAGTGAGAAGAAAAAGTGGTGATGGCACAGGCAACAAGTGTGCAACTGAAAGGTAGAAATTAAAGAGATTTGGAGATCTAGTTGTTTTTAAAGAGAAAACAAGGTTACAAAATAAAAATCTGGAGACAATGAGATTTTATAAGTACATGGAAGTAAGAAGTCGTAAAAATGTCTTGTGATTAGCACAGCTTGTTGCCATTAAAGTAATCTGTAGAATTATGTCAAGTGTAAACAAGTTATTCATAAACAACTCATCAAATTCTGTTCTTGAAAGTTTAGTGATGGCAGGAACTCTAAATAGCCATTCTAGTGACTAACATAATACCAATTTTTCCATTATGCCATATTTACCTGTGTTATAACATCTATAGCGTATTACAAATACCACTGCAGTATAGAAATTATACACCAAATACTGATGAGACATTGGCTAACAAATAATCAAATTTCTTCTCCAAGTGCAAAATATATATATTTCAGATCTTATTGACCCCAAAATTTTCTATAATGGAAGGACTTTAATCTCACAGTAAAACATGTAATTTTAGATGGATTTCCCTAAAAGATGCTAACATCTCCACATGCTTAATTTTAATTTTAAGTAAATATGACTGAGTTTTAAATTGATGATGAAACATAGTGATAAATAACAAAAAGATATTTATAGTCTATGTTTTAGGAAAATGTATTTATTTGTAAGTACCACAATTATGCTTTAATTATAAGCCAAATAAATGCCCTGATAGGCACTGTATATCAGACATCCTTCCTCTGGGGGATTTACAATCTAGAAAAAGGCATGCAATAAACAAATATATAATGATAAATTGTGACAACTTCTATGATTAAAATAGAAGTAAGTTCATGTAGGAGAATAACTCAGTGTATAGAGTTTAGAATGGAAGATCTGGAACAGTGCTTCTCACAAGTAGACATTTTAGCAGAGACCAGATTGCTAGGAAGGGTAGTATGGGGTGAAGCAAATAAGAAGAGTAGCTCTAGGCTGAGAATATGCACCTAAAATCTCTGAGATACAGATCAATGTAGATTTAGCAGATTGTGAATGGTCGAGGGTAAAAGTTGGAGAAAAGTTAGTTGATGAAGAATTTCTTAGGGCAGGTTAAGGAATTTGGGATTTAATTTTAACTATATTACAAGGTCATGGCAATATTTTAAGTAAATGGAAGCTGATGACAAATTAATTTTAATCTTTCAAAACATCACTTTGGATGCTCTGTGGATGCGGTACTGTGAGCAGGAGACTTGAGTCCCAGTATAGAGATCAACTCAGAGGTTTCTACAATAATCTAGATGAGTGATGATAGCTCAGACTAAACATTAGACATTAGGTCTTTGGGAGCTATAACTAGGCATTGAGTCTCTAAACTTTTATAAGACACAAGAAAAATTATCCTGTACCAGATTATATTAATTTATGAATTTATGAGTTTTTATGCCTTTTTGCGTAAGGTTCTAATGTGTAGTTTTATTAAAGATTTTGTTAATTAAAAATAAATTTGTAAAGACAAAATAATATAATATTGTTTATATGTTAAATTTAAAAAACAATGGTACAAGTGAACTTATATCCAAAACAGAAATAGATCCACAGATAAAGAAAACAAACCTATAGTTACCAAAGGGGAAAGGGAGGGAAGAGATAGGTTAGGAGTTTGGGATTAACATATATACACTACTATACATAAACTAGGTAACCAACAAGGACATACTGCATAGCATAGAGAACTACACTCAATATTTTGTAATAATCTATAAAGGAAAAGAACCTAAAAAAATAGATATATATGTATATATAACTGAATCACTTTGCTATACACCTGAAACTAACACAACATTGTAAATCAACTATACGTCAATAAAAAAATAAATTAAAAAATGCACACCAAATCACGATGAAATGAACCCTGAGCAAAAAGATAAAAGGTAAATACCAAAAATGAGGAAAATTCATTAAATTGTAAGCTATAATATCTTAATATATTAACAAGAAGGGAGACGTGATTTGCTTATAACATTTCTAGAAACTAATAAAAGGAAGGAAACATGATTTCTCTTGACAAAATATAAATATTCTAAAAGTTCTAAAAAAAATTAAAAGTGTCAGTTGAAATGAAAGAATTCCTGATACTGCTATTCATTGTGAAATATCTTCATATGAAATCTTTAAATGAAAAGCCTATGTCTAGAAAAAAATGACTGCCACAACTCCTTAGTACTGATGCTGAAGTACTATGCCTAAGTTTATTATTTCTTCTCCAGAATTAATTTTGGGCTTGTCCCAGCTGCTATCTAAAATGATCCCTAAATCTCCATGCAGGCTTAAGTCCCGGCTTTGCTTAGACCATTACAAACTCAGGCAAATGGTCTGATACTGAGGAAAGGTCAGAAAAAAATATCAACAGAATCCTTATTCCTAACAGGTTTCTGCACATTGTGCTAAAGAATGTAACTAGTAATCACTAACAGAATAACTGCACCCAAGCCTATCTCTTCATCAGATACAATGATGGCCTGGTCATTGGGAAAGAAGCCTATAGTGGTGAATAGCAGTGGGATACTTCAAGAGAGCAAGGATTGTGCTCTCAATGGTCCTCGCTTTGCAAACTGGTTCTGCACTCAACAAGGTTTTAAGCTTTGAGCTTCACTTACCTGGTTAAAAAATGCTGATAAGAGTGGCTGAACATAGCCATTGCGAGAATTAGAGATGCTGCTTGCAAACCATCATTAGAGTGTCTTATGCATGATAAGCGCTTAGCACATTGTGACTATTTTTCTTCACTTGTTTTAAACAGAAAATAAAGCTAATTTAATGTTGCTTTGAAAATCTTAACGCTTGCAAAAATAATACCAGTAAAGGTGCTGATCTAATGAAATTGGCAAGCGACAGGACACTGTGTTTTACTCTTAAGATACCAGGGACCAGGAAGGTATTTTATACAGTAACTTTAGTATGTAAATACACACTGATCATCCTCCCAACTTCTAAAAGGTCACTCTCAGTATAGAAACATTCACCAGCTGCTCTTAACACAAAAGGAAAACCTGGCAGAAATACTAGGATGTGAGGGATGGAGGACTAAAATAGGGAAGTGGAAAGGAGGGAACACACACATAAAAATATAATAGAAAAACATTATCCACTTCACTACAAAACACACCCTTCATTTCAGATCAAATTATATGCTAATCTTTCATCCTGAAAACAAAGAGTATACTTACAAAGCCATCTTTTGCCTTCTTTTTCTTTCTGTAGATATTTTCACAGTGATTCATTAATTTTAGGAATCTGAGAATTTCACATATTTATGAAATTACATGTTAATTATATGAAATAAATGTGTAAGAAACAACCATGTTATGCCAAAATATCTTTTGTGATCCTTCTCAATGATTTTAGGTCACATATCTTTAACTCTGAATGACTAAACTACTTCTGTCCCAAGAGCTGAAGATCTACTCTCTCCATGTGTCTTAGAATATTTGATAGCAGATTTTGCAAGATCGTCTCACTCCACTCTTGTTACATTTTAAGGTTTTATTAACAAATATAAGGACTTTAAGGATAATACCATATGGAATTCTTAAACCCTACCTTTCAACCTGCTTTCCTGAAATAGCGATGATTCGGAAAATATGTCAATAGTATCAAAGAATTGTAAGCGCACTTGTGCACAATGCTCTGCTTCTTTTTATCATCCTTTTATCTATTACCAGCATTTAAGTGCATGTTATATAATATTCAGAGATAAATGTAGCCTCAATTCTTTGGGGTTTTTTCCCAGTCACAATGAGTCAAGAAATAGCAAAGATTTTAATAATAGACCTTAAAAAGTATAAATTGTAATGTTTGTGTTCATATTAATCTTGTACAGAGAAGGCTGATAATGAACGTCTCTAAGGAGATACTTTGATAAAAAATAGAATCTGGCTAGTAGTTATTGGTGGAATATTTTCCAATTTTTCTACTAAATACTCATGGAAAGCCAAAAATAAGAGATTGAATGCAGAATGGTAAGACTGACAGTCAACCTGTTATAATGTAGGACAGCTTTTCCCAAAGTACAAGGTCTATAAAACTGGATTAAAGAATGTAATAATGGTAAATTGGCTAGATGATATTTTGCCCCTCTCCTTCTTCTATTCACTGGTTTACAAGCACAGGGAAAAACCACTAAGAAATTGGGTATCCAACCATGGTGCCACTCCAAAACTTCATTGCCTTTTCTCAGTGGGCAGGATACTTTTGTGGTAAGTAAATGATAGAGGTGCATTGAATTTTGAGAGTTTGATTTTCAAAAAGTAAATTCTTCGTTGGCAGCCAGAGTAAAAGACTTAGTAAATTCTTGTAACTCCCCATATGCTCTATCTATATCAGGATCAGAGGGGCAAGAAAAATGGACAGATGGAAAGAATCATAGTTTATTAGAGCACTATGGATAAAGCCCTCAGATTGTAAAACCTAAGCCATATGTTGACACACATTGACCTACTATCCAGGTTTGGTTCAGAGAGGAGGCTTCAATCAGCAGCCAAGAGGCTGAGATTTGAGCCAAGTGAACACCAAACATTCATTTGGTACGCATGGTGACAAATCACTATCAAGAAACAGTAAATCAAGGATTATTTAGGATTGAAAAAAGGCTCCCCTTCTCTGTGTGATGAGTTTTAGAGTATCATGCTGGAAGTAGCCAATATCTTTGCTCTGCTGTCACGTTCTCATAGTGCCCTCTGCTGCCTTTCAGGTAGGCTTGGAGACAACAGGTTGGTTGACAGCTAAAGGATGTGCTTTCAGGTATGAGAGACCAATAAGAAGAAGGAAAATTAATGAGTAGATTTCCTTTTTCACATGTTCTCAATTACCTGAAGATATATTTTAAAGCCATTCTAAGTTCTTGTAAGCAGTATTTCTCCTTCAGTCCCAGGTCAAACAGCCTACATCTCAGAATATTCTATCCAAGTAAATGAAAATACATGTATACTTTAATTTTGTAATTAAGAATTTATTAACAAAAATACTTTTAAGAAGTTAAAATAATTCTTTAGTTGATGATGAGTTAACAATTGATATTAACAAGTTGTTGCTTTAAAATCTTAGCTACATAAAAATAACATGTTTATACTGCAGATTATGAAACCCCCAAAACAGTATTCCCTTCTACTAATTGTTGAAATTATCATTTTGCAAACCAGTAAATGATGCTAGAATGTTTTTGCAATTGAGAAAGTCCAGTACAGTTTAAGAAGTTGAGAATTACCTTTTTTAATCCAAATGTTTGCAAAGAGAAAAAAATTATACAAAACCAAAATTTTCAGAAAATTACAAAACAAATGAAACAAATGAAAAGTAATTTAGAGCAAAGCTCATAAAATAGTAGCAGATTTTCATATTACCACAGTTACACCTTTAAAGTTCACCTAGTAGGTCTCAGAGAAATCTATAATGATATAGCAAAACAGTTTAAAGCACAAAATAAATTATTCTGCACAAATTAAAATGGTGTATTGTTTTAAAATTCATTTATTTTAATGAAATTCTGTAGTAAGTTAATATGAAATGGAGTTTAAAAAGATATCAACATGTAGATTATAAAACTGTGTCCACAATCACATTCAACACTGCAAGCCACTTTTATAACACAAACACAACAGCAGATAGTTTCACTTTGAAGTTTGTTTTAAGTCAAATCACAATTTGATATTTCTTTTTATAGTGAGTAAATGTAAAAGCAAATGTCACAGTGAAAAATAATGTATTTTATATCTGGTTTGTGTTAATAGTGCAAATTTATCAATGAATATTGAAACTAACGGTAGAAAAAACAACAAAAAATTATTTTTCCAAAATAGATTTGGTAAATCACACAAACACATAATTTGTTCTGCTATATATTGTAAAGGTTATGTTTATATTACCAACTGTGAATGAGATTAATGAGTTTTCTCAGCACAGTAAACCTCCTCCATGGAAACAGAAGCTAAATTGCAATAAATCATGGGTTTATGTTCACATATTTATGGGATGGGAAAGATTTAGAGTTCCTCTGTAGAGAAAACCATCCCAAAGTAAAAGAGAAAATTATGGCATCTGTTACATAAAGGTATATAAACTGGGGCAAGCTCAAAGTTGTGCATTCAATACACTTTAATAATGTCAGTAATTTATTAAAAGTAATTATCATGGCAGAGTTGCATGGTGTACTTCACCAGAAGTGACAAAATGCTAGTTCAATATGTTAGTTACGTTCACATGATTATGTATCAAGAACAATTAAATTAGAGCTGTCATTTTTCTACATTTCCCTTAAAACTAAACACTACCGTTCCTTCCAAAAAAATATCTCATACCATTTAGGCCAAACTTATATCACTGCCTAAGGATGTTTTTTTTTTTTCATTGTTTTTTAAAAAACAAACCTACTGATGATATTTGGCTATCTAGTAAGAGTGTACTCTCTGAAATTTATATAAAAAAAAGAGGTTTTGGCCACACATTTTGTGGACAAACATCTTGAAGACAATCTAGTATCATTTTTAAGTGAATATTTTCCTGGCCTCTTCAATTTGTGTCATCTTACCGGAATAATTAGCTGAAACCAAACACTGGAATACAATTGTAGCAATACTAACCCAGATGCTAAGAGCCTAGTAAATTTTACTTTGTCTGCACCTCTAGATGAAAGAGTCACTATTGGAAACAGTAGAGTGGACTTTCTACTCAATATCTTGAAAAGAAAAGGACAATGGAATCTGATAGATTTGCTTCTGGGAATATTATTCAATCTGGTTCAAACACACTGTAATTCTAAGAAAAGAGGAAAACAGATTGTTTTGTAAAAATCAAGATCATTTCAAGTGAAAGACTGATAAGTAAAAAAATTCTCATGATTAAAAAAATAATTCCAATCTCAACAAATAACGATACAGTATTAAAGTTGAACAAAATCTTGTAAGGCCTGGAATGTCATGTTTCACACACTTTTAAATGGACTGCTTTTCTCATCTATCTTCAGAAAGAGATCAGACAAACCACGGAGATAAATTTAGATCTTCTATGCTCACATGTGAGTAAAAAGTCTTTGTTAAGATTATACAACCTCTATTAATTTGTCATGAAATAGAGACGGTTTAATGGAACACCAGAAGTTACTCAGATTGGAGGGCAATGTAACTTTTCTAAGGCAGATTTTCTTAGGTCCTTTGAGAAATTTATGTCCATTAATGTATGAGCAGTCACTTCCATATTCCTAAACTATTTGAATCCATTCAGTTTAAATATTTCCAAATAACATATTTAATGAGCACTACTCGAGAAAGAGCCAGAAGTATAAAGATGAATAATGCATAATAGTATCTCTAAAATAGTGAACAATCCATGGGTGGACATAATATAATATGAGAGATTTTGATATTTCCTGAAATGAAAATGTAACATTTTTTAAAACAATGCAATCTTGAAAAAAAAAGAGCTTAATCTATATTGATTTCTAAGATTCAGTAAATAGCAAATTGACAAAAGGTAAACTATTTCTGATTTGGCACCCTTAAAGAACATATTATCAAACATCTCAGTCTTTATATTATGTAAACTACTGTATGTCACATTTTCACATATGTATTCATACATTTTGATTCTTCTAGTGCTGTCAGACTATTTGTTAACAATCATTGGCAACTGAGATAAGTGCATCATTTTTGTTTTATTACAGAAACCAACAAAATGATTTGCCTTATTCCCAGCCAAATTGCTTCATTTCTATCTGTACATGGAAAACTATAAAATGGGTTAATTGTAGTCTTTAGTAGTGTGTTCACACTTGTTCAAAATTTTTCTATTGGCTTGATAGGAACAATATTATTATAGCAGATTTTAAAACACCACACTGTTGAAAATAAACCAATCATTGTACTTATTGATGCCTTATAAAAATCAGGTCAAAAGAGAGAATACTTCAGCTTTAGTGCTTTCTTAAAACTTATTCATTTATAGTCAGTTTTATATAGAAACATTTTACATTTTCTCATTTCCAAGAAAATTATTGTATAAAAGAAGTACATAAATATCTTTCTTAATAACTTTAATGAATAAATTTTTTTAAAAAAGAATAAAGTTGTAACAGCAAAAGGACACTGACTCCTCTTCTCTTTTACACATGACACAGTTATGCTTTACTAGGAATAGTTCCAGAACATAAAAGCTAAAGATCATTAAAGTGTTGTTAACAAAGAGTTAGAGTCAAGTAAAGGAATATTTTGTAGGTTCAAGGCACATTCAAATCTGCACAACGTCCAAAGTTAGTAAAGTTATAACAAGCTTGGAATAAAATAAATAGGCAGATAAACAAAACTATCACCAATCTGATGGCAGAAGCATTTATTTCATTTATTTTCCAATGATTCAA
Organism: Balaenoptera ricei; assembly: GCF_028023285.1. Classification (NCBI taxonomy): domain Eukaryota; kingdom Metazoa; phylum Chordata; class Mammalia; order Artiodactyla; family Balaenopteridae; genus Balaenoptera; species Balaenoptera ricei. Next base: position 45,213,810 of record NC_082656.1, on the reverse strand, counting down.
ATTTTCTCACAACAGAATTTCTACACACAGACTTCACTGATGAAATCTACCCAAAAATAAATAAACCCAATTCACCTAAATTTATCAAAGTCCTTTTAAATATAGAGGAAGTGAGATTATGTCCCAACTCCTTTTATGACACCAACATATCCTTAATACCAAAACATGATAAAACATCATCCAAAAAATTACAAATATTTATCATAAGTATAGATGAGAAAATCTTTGAAAATATAAGTAAATAAAATTCATCAATACATAATAAAATATAATACAGAATGTCCAAATTATGTTTATCCCAGGAATGTAAAAATCGCTAACTCAGGAAAATTAATCAGTCATTACGCTAACAGAAACAAATGAACACAATTATATGATCATATCAATAGATATAAAGAAATCACATGACAACCTTACACACACATTTATAGTTAAAAAGTTCAGCAATTAGAAATGAAGTACAAAAAAAAAAAACTTTAAAAATCTGTATCTAACATAGTTAGTCCTGAGGATTTAGTGCTTTCCTCTCAACTACTGTAAAAAAGACAAGGAGATACTCTTTCAACACTTCTATTAAAACTTTTACTAAGGACTAAGTTAACAAGAGAAAAGACAAGGAAACGAAATTCAAAAAAATAAAGGGAGTAAAGATTAAAGTGAAAGAATAGAACTATCCCTATTCACAGACAGAATTATTTATATAAAATATAATATATAAATCCTAAGGAATCCAGAAAGCAGCAACTAAAACTTTAAGCAGTTTCTGCAAGCTTGTGGGATACAAAAATGTTCTCCATAGTGGCTGTATCAATTTCCACTCCCACCAACAGTACAAGAGGGTTCCCTTTTCTCCACACACTCTCCAGCATTTATTGTTTGTAGATTTTTTGCTGATGGCCATTCTGACAGGTGTAAGGTGATACCACATTGTAGTTTTGATTTGCATTTCTCTAATGATCAGTGATGTTGAGCATCCTTTCATGTGTTTGTTGGCAATCTGTATATCTTCTTTGGAGAAATGTCTATTTAAGTCTTCTGCCCATTTTTGGATTGGGTTGTTTGTTTTTTTGATAGTGAGCTGCATGAGCTGCTTGTGAATTTTGGAGATTAATCCTTTGTCAGTTGCTTTTTTTGCAAATATTTTCTACCATTCTGAAGGTTGTCTTTTCATCTTTTTTATAGTTTCTTTTGCTGTGCAAAAGCTTTTAAATTACATTAGGTCCTATTTGTTTATTTTTGTTGTTATTTCCATTTCTCTAGGAGGTGGATCAAAAAGGATCTTGCTGTGATTTATGTCATAAAATGGTCTGCCTATATTTTCCTTTAAGAGTTTTATAGTTTCTGGCCTTACATTGAGGTCTTTAATCCATTTTGAGTTTACTTTTGTATAAGGTGTTAAGAAGTGTTCGAATTTCATTCTTTTACATGTAACTGTCCAGTTTTCCCAGCACCACTTATTGAAGAGGCTGTCTTTTCTCCATTGTATATTCTTGGCTCCTTTATCAAAGATAAGGTAACCATTTGTGCATGGATTTATCTCTGGGCTTTCTGTCCTGTTCCATCGATCTATATTTATGTTTTTGTGCCAGTATCATACTGTCTTGATTACTGTAACTTTGTGGTATAGTTTGAAGTCAGGAAACCTGATTCATCCAGCTCCGTTTTTCTTTCTCAAGATTGCTTTGGCTATACGGGGTCTTTTGTGTTTCCATACAAATTGTGAAATTTCTTGTTCTAGTTCTGTGAAAAATGCCAGTGGTAGTTTGATAGGGATTGCATTGAATCTGTAGATTGCTTTGTGTAGTATAGTCATTTTCACAATGTTGATTCTTCCATTCCAAGTACATGGTATATCTTTCCATCTGTTTGTATCATCTTTAATTTCTTTCATCAGTGTCTTATTGTTTTCTGCATACAAGTCTTTTGTCTCCTTAGGTAGGTTTATTCCTAGATATTTTACTCTTTTTGTTGCAATGGTAAATGGGAGCGTTTTCTTAATTTCTCTTTCAGAAGCGTGGGGTGGGGCCTCTGCTTAGGACCTGTGCAGAAGGGGAGAGGCAGCACGTCCAAAGAAGGGCCTCTGTAGTGTGGAGTTCTGGAGTTTGGAGCCGTGTGCCTGGCAGGGTCTTGGTGCTCTGGCTGGGTGTCAGACCTGAGCCTCTGAGGTGGGAGAGCCAAGTTCAAGACATTGGACCAGCAGAGACCTCCCAGCCCCATGTAATATCAGTTGGCGAGAGCTCTCCCAGAGATCTCCATCTCTATGCTAAGACCCAGCTCCACTCAATGACCAGCAAGCTCCAGTGGTGGACACCCCATGCCAAACAACTAACAAGACAGGAACACAACCCCATCCATTAACAGAGAGGCTGCCTATAATCATAATAATGTCACAGACACCGCAAAACACACCACCAGACGTGGTCCTGCCCACCAGAAAGACAAGATCCAGCCTCATCCACCAGAGCACAGGCACCAGTCCCCTCTACCAGGAAACCTACACAACCCACTGAACCAACCTTAGCCACAGGGGGCAGACGCCAAAAACAACGGGAACTACGAACCTGCAGCCTGTGAAAAGGTTACCCCAAACTCAGTAAGTTAAGCAAAACGGGGGTAAAAACCCACCAGACCAAAGAAATGAAGAGGAAACAGGCAGTCTACCTGAAAAAGAATTCAGAGTAACGATAGTAAAGGGCTCACTATGTTCAAAATGTCACTTTCTCCAAATTTATCTATAACTTCACCTCATTCTCAATTCTACTACCAATAAGCTTCGGGGTTTTGTTTTTTTGTAATTCAATAGCAAGCAGCAAGAAGATCATAAAATTTGTATGGAAATATTAAGAACCTAGTAAGTACAGACAAATATTGAAGAAAAACAAATTTGGAGAACCTGATTTCAAGATTCAATGTAAAGCTGAAATAGGGACTTCCTTGGTGGTGCAGTAGTTGAGAATCTGCCTGCCAATGCAGGGGACACAGGTTCGAGCCCCGGTCTGGGAAGATCCCATATGCCACGGAGCAACTAGGCCCGTGAGCCACAGCTACTGAGCCTGCTCTCTAGAGCCCACAAACCACAACTACTGAGCCCACGTGCCACAGCTACTGAAGCCCATGCGCCTGGAGCCCGAGCTCTGCAACAAGAGAAGCCACCGCAATGAGAAGCCCGTGCACCGCAACGAAGAGTGGTCCCCACTCACCACAACTAGAGAAAGCCGATGCGCAGCAACAAAGACCCAACAACGAAGACCCAATGCAGTCAAAAATAAATTAATTAATAAAAAAAAAAAAGCTAAAGTAAAACCAAATAAGGATAAGTAAACAACAATTGGTACAGACAGAAGATAGAACCCAAAATACTCATACACTGTTTTTCTACAATAGGAAGCAAGCAATTCAATAACTAAGGGCAATATATATATATATTTTTTTAAATGGTGCTGGAAAAACTAAATATAGAGTGGAGTTGGGAAATCTAGACTCTTGTATCTTTCCACATACAAAATTATTTAATAACTTTGCAACTTCGGGGTTAAGTGAAGTATCCTTAGATCAGATGTAGAAATAATAATAAAAGAATAAAATAAAACCAATTAAACTTCACTGAAACTAAATACTTCTGCTCGTTAAAAAATACTTTTAAAGAAAATAGACCAAAATCTGGGAGAAGCAGGGAAGAAAAGGAAAATATCTTAACATTTTATTAAAAAATTATTTATAGAAAGTTCAAGAACATGCAAAACAAGTATACTGTGAAGAAAAAACATAACAATTATTCCCTCTAGACAGGGAATGGAGATAGTTCACTAGGAAGACGCATGAAAGAACTTTTTGGAATGAGGCACTTGTTGTGTAACTTGATATGGGTATAAAATACAACACTATGCATAGTCTGGATCAAATCATAAGGAAATATCTGATAACCTCAATTGAGATGCATTCTACAAAATCACTGGCCTGTAGTCTTTAGAATGTCAATGTCAAGAAAGACAAAGACTGAGCCAGCATATGTTCCAAATTCAAGGAGTCTAATGAGATAAGGCAACTAAATACAATGAATGCAGCATCTTGAATTCATTTTTGGAGCAGGCTAAGATAGCTATAAAAAGACATTATTGGAGCAATTGATAAAATTTGAGCATAGACTGGTATAATGCAATAATGACAATTTTCCAGATTTTGATAACAGAATGCAGATATATCAGATAATTTCCTAATTCTGAGAAAATATAGATTGAAATATTTAGGTGAAAAGGTCTCAGCATCAACTTAAATGCTCCAGAAGAATATGTGTGTGTATATAAGAAAAAGAGAATAATAAAGGAAATAAAGCAAAATGTAAACAACTTCTGAATTGTGTAAAGAATATACAAGAATTTCTTTTATTTCTGCAAATTTTCTCTAAATTTCATGTATCAAAATAAAAATCACAATCTAGGAGCAATATGAGACAGAAAAAAGGAAATGTGTTGGGAGTGATTGAAGCCTAGGAGATAAGACAGCAAAAACTTAGAGTTCTCAACTCTGAGAACACATGATTCCTTCAGTTTTAGACATGATTGTTATCCAGAGAAATGATAGTGGAGGAAAGCCTCAGAGAAAACAGTCAGGAAAAAATAACTTGCTATCTGGAGGATGACTGTACTTAGAGGAAGGTAGTTTTGCTTATGAGTTTTGTTTAACAGAACGATGTCTATTAGAAGGGCAAAAAGTAAAGAGAACCTCAAAGGTTCAACTTACAAAGGATTTTCTTTAATGCTATATGCCTTATTCAAAGAACACTGACCAAGATAGGTCAGTTTTAGTCCTAGGTCTGCAACTTAGTAGTCAAATATATAACTTAAATTTTATGTGCATAAATTTCTCACTTGTAAATAAAGCAATAAGGCTATCCAATTCATAATATTTTTATAAAAAGTAATGACAATTCCAATCAAATGTTAAAACATTAACATTAATTATTTAAGAACATTAATTAACAATTAATTAAATACTATATGAGATATCATCATGCATCTGCATAAATATAAAAGTTATACCACCTTTTGATATTGTTAGGTACAAATAGAAACTATACATCACTAGATTCCATTTTATGCACTGTAAAATCAGCATGCTTGCAAAAAATAAACATCAGTTGCAAAAGCAAACATTTATTAAAGGTTTTGACATAATACATGACCTTTGAACATAACATATAATCATTAAGATGTTTTTTCCCTATTTTACTTCTGCCTTTTAGGATTATATTCTGTTTTGAATAGTTTGATCTGTGTTTCATTGGCAAACACAGAATTTTGCAGAAAGCAAGCAGCTTTGGGACTTCCCTTGTGGTCCAGTGGTTAAGACTCTGCGCTTCAAATGCAGGAGGCGTGGGTTTGATCCCTGGTTGGGGAACTAAGATTTCACGTGCCACGCGGCACAGCCCCCCAGAAAAGAAAGCAAGCAGCTTTGCAGATGTTTTCCGGGTATACAACATATTTGAGCTGCTGTCTTGGGAATTAGGGCATTTTTATACAATGAATTGCTGCATATACTTGAAATGTCAAGACATGCTCTCAAGACTCTACAGGCTTTACATGAAGTCTAACTTAGAACACTGTCACATTTTTAATTCAATACACACTGATTTATGAACAATCATAGTAGATTTTCTTGAAACTTTATTTTCTTACTTTTGAAGCTCGATCTAGCATTTCTAGTTAAGCACATTTTCTATTGACTTCTATTGAATGGTTACAGTGTTAAAACTTTAATAAAAAATCACAATCATTATATATATATATACATATATACTTGTAAAGGTCATTTAGCATAAAAATATTAAAATTCAGTCATGATGTTAAATATGATAAGCACATTTGTGTATATAAGTATCTACATGCATATATAATGAAATCTGCAAATGTCATAAAATTTTAGCATATTAAGAAAGTCACATTGAATGCTTCATAAATCAATGATAATAATATCTGTAGCTTACAGCATGAGGATTTTTGGAGTAAGTCACATGCATATGTAAACTATGAAAATAGTTATAAAAATAAATGTAATATTCCCTATAATTGTGACAAAGATACTGAACTATAATTTCTGATTTTAAATTACTTTCTATGTATTAAGGACTTAGAATTTGGTGTTTGAATAGTCTTTTGTAATGTGTATTACAATGCTCTTTTCTGTTTAGAACCATAGCATTTACTTATTTTGGTAATAAACATGACTATACAACACAAAAAATCTGTTATGCGTATTGAAATTAAAGTGATACACAGAACATGCTTTGATATAATGCCTAGGATATTTGGAGATCTATCTAATTTTTTAATGATTAATTTACTTATCATCAGACCATGACTTTCTCTACTTAAACTTATTCAGATGAAAAAGAACCAATCAAACAAGATTAAAGGCTGATTCCAAAGGCATACCTTGTATACTGAATAGCTACGCACTATACAATGTAGTATAAGTTTGCATATAAATGAAAGAGGTAAGGAAAACAGAAAAGAAGGATGGAACTTCAGTTAAGAATTCCAGTGATTAGGTTATTGCATGTAATAGACTACATGGAATTCCTTACATTTTTACTTGCAGTCCAGGATGCAAACACAGTGATTAGTAAAGTGATCTATAATCATCCATCAAATAAGTACAAGCTACTTGCTTGGGAGATGTTTGACTCTTCTTTGTATTTAAACCAGATATATTTATTTATTTTCCTGAGGACATTTAAGAAAGGACTTTGTGATTCTCAAAAAAGGTCAAACTGCGATTCAGTGAAAGTACTTTTAAAAGGATCTGTTTGTTCTCTTGCTCCTGGACCATTCTCTCTCTTCCTGAAGATCAGACAGATCTTTATAAGATGTAAATCACATCCTTCCTTCCCCAAATCCTCTGATGGTATTTTATTACATGTGGCATAGTCTGATCTCTTAACTGGGTTCTACAAAGCCCTACATGAAGTGGTCCTTACCTAAATCTCAGATATCATTTTAAAGCTAGCATTTTCTCAGCTTTTCTCCGTAAGGTTCTTAAATGCCGCCCTTGTTTCCCACGTTCAGATAAACCCAATTCAGTAGAACTTCATATTTTTGCAATCACTTTCCTCTTTTCTTCGAAACCTTTCCCTCCAGATCTTCACATGCATGGCTAACTCAGTTCATTCAGGCCACTGCCTACCATTACCCCTTCTGGGAGGACTTCCTCACTGACCCTGTCCAAGGTGACCCCCTTCCACAACCCAGTCCCTTTGTTATAATACTCTGTTTTATCATCTTCACAGAACTTACGAGAACATGTGATAATGAGCATGTAATGAGTATAAATGAACATGTATACATTTTTAAAAATTATTTGTTATTTACCCCCCTCCCTTCCAAAAGTAATACATCGTGGCCCAAGAAGCAAACACTTGGCTGTTATGTCACTACTATCACCCACCACCAAGAATGGTGTCTGGCTTAGAGTAGCCATTTAATAATGATTTTTGAGTGATTGAAAGAATGGGGAACTAATACAATATAAGCTAAGTACCCAGCTCTCTGATTACCTGGATAGTACAAGAATAGAAATTAAATTATCTGGAGTGGTTTTTGATCCTCAAAATCATAGGATTCTGCATTCAGGATTAATAAGGTCCATTAGTCAAATACCAGATGAGGAACTGCAAATTCTTTGGTACTAGAAAACCAAGTAACATTCCATTATTGATCCAGCTGCCTGCATTCTGATCTTTCTCCAAAGCGCCTCCATTTTTTTTTTTTTACAAGTGTGAGCTTCCTAAGATATGATATACCTGTTAATAATAGGAGAATTTACTTTGTATCTTATTACTCTTAGACATAAACGTTCTAAAAAGTCCCCGTCACCAAAAGGCTAGTCAAGGCTCCCTTGGTTATTATGTAAGACATTTCACAAACTGGCTAGGCCAGCTTCTCCCGCTAACTTCCCACTTTCCTCTCCCACTCACTGTACTCTAGCCTTAGGGAAATTTGTCATTCTTGCCCATGTTTCAACTCAGTCTAATTATCACTTCCTCTTTTTAACTTTTCCCTGGTGCCTTTAGGCACTCCATCACACCCTTCTGTCTGTTCCCATGAAAGAAGCTAATTGGCTGTCAGTCAAGGATCTTATGGGGAGTATTCCAGTACTGAGACAGATGCTGGATTAAATAACCTCAAAAGTAACTTCCAACTCTTTATTGCCTTCCTACAAGCTATTATGTTTATATAAGCATTACATCAATCAACAAGCCCAATTACAGTTGAAGATTTTACATTCAGGTTATTAGAATAAAACAAAGCTATGTCTCCCTTAACCTATTAACTGTATTTTTATTTTATCTTAGAACTTTTTGCATCTTTCAGAATGGTGGCACTACATTTTATATTGGATAGGTAGGTATATGTTAGTATAGATACAGTAGCATATTATGTAGATATGTATATTATGTAGTATAGTATAAAATATTATATTAGTTTTCTAAGGCTGTTGTAACAAAGTACCACAAACTAGATGGCTTAAACAACAAAACTGTGTTGTCTCACAGTTCTGGAGGCTAAAATTGTCAGCTCGATTGGTTCCTTTCAAAGGCTGTGGGGAAAAATCTGTTCTATGCTTCTTGTGATTTACTGAAAATCTTTGGCATTACTTGGCTTGTAGAAGTATCACCAATCTCTGTCTTTATTTTCACATGGCATTCTCCCTGTGTGGGTATCTGGGTGCAAATTTCCCCTTTTTATATAGACACCACCATTACATTGAATTAGAAGCCCATCCTACTTCAGTATGATCTGATCTTCACTATTACATCTACAATGACCCTGTTTCCATATAAGGTCACATTCTAAGGTAGTAGGGTTTAGAATTTCAACATATGAATTTTAGGGGGACACAATTTACCCAAAACATACACATATATTAGTATCTATACTAAACTATACCATTGATATGTTACTTTATTAGATAGTATAGTTCATACTATTATAATGATACATAGATATAAATATAATACAGAGTATATATTTATACTATGAGCATGTAAGGAAATATATTAGTATGTTTTATAGTACATAGGAAGATGATAGATCGATAATCTATAAGATTGGACGATTCCAAGCAAAATCTGAGCTGACTTATTTATGGAAGTGCCCTGAAAAACTATTCAAAGCAATTTTTCCCTGCAACTTTTTCTCAATATACTAATTCTTTAAGGGAGAAAACGCAAAATATTATGGAGAAATGGAAGCTAGTAATAGCACCTTACTTCATGTGTTTCAATAATTAATATAAAGTTTTTCCTAGGTAAATTTTCAATTGTATATGTGTTTTAAAGCTACAACTTTCAAAGTTGCAATTCTATGACTAACTTTGGAAAGAATGGTATGGCCGTTGAATCTGTATATGTATGCAGTCCCATTTTTTTCCTTAAAGATGTTCACAAACTGGAAATATTTGCCAACATAGTATTTAGACTGAGTCCTCTCTGTTTATATTAGTAAAGTGATTAATCCTATAATAGCAGTTTAAAATACAGGCAATATGAAGTATTTAGTGCTGTATATAAATATGTATGTGAGTGTGTGAGTGTGCGTTTGCCATTTGCTAAAACCTATTTCAGTTAGAAGTCCAAAAATAACTAGTTACATGGTATTTGGTGAAGTAAATAGCACCATTTAAAACCAATCAAGTGTGACAAAGTGAAAACGTATTTGTGAAACAGCTCTTCTGCTTTCTCTGTTTTATTCATAGCCTGGATCCCTTTCCTTTACTATCACATCCAATCCTTCCCTGGACTCCCATCAGAGTTTGGGATCTAAATATCAAAATCCATCTTGTTTTTAGAATTACTGCTTTCATTAAAAAAACTAAGCCTTTGTTAACTGAGGCAAGATTTTAATGACAAACTCTGTCTTCATTAGGACAAATTTCTTTTCCATAATTTTTTAAGTCTCACACACACGCACACACACTAAAAGGAAACATACTGTTTCCTTTCTACTGCTGTCAACACTTTATAAAAACTTCATAAACAGAAACCTCGATTAAATAGAGTCTGGAGACCAGAAAGGGAAGCTCTCACTCCCTGCCACAATAGCAGAGACCAATGAGCAGAAAGACTCTTCTTTCCTCGCAAGGATTCAACCAATGAAAAGCCATGGACTCTTTGTTTACAATAGCCCTCGCAATTTCCTTTTCCTCCCTATAAAAGTGTTTTCCTTCCTTTGCTGTGCGGGGACATTCAAATGGCTCACGATGGTTGCAGAAACTGAACTGCAATTCTCTGCTGATGCCGGGTAAACCCATCTTTACTGGAGACATACACAGCAGACTATCGGTTTTAGGTCAAGAACTTCTTACAACAAATGTGTAGGTTTTCCAATTCTCTGGACAACAACTGTGTGTCCTACAATAAATTCAGTTCTGACACTGTCTACCTGGAGTTAGATCTCATAGGTTAAGAACTCAAGTCTCACAAGATTACCCCCGCTTTAGAGTCCAAACACAAGTCTGGATTTCTCATACTTTGGACTCAGGAAAGCAATTTACTTACAGTTACCCATTTATTACAAAGGAGGTAGCTCAGAAATAGCCAAATGGAATAAATGCATAGGACAAGCCTTGGAGAAGGGGTATGGAGCTTCCATTCCTTCCCTGGGTGTGCTACGTCCCAGTTTGTGGGTGTGTTCACCAGCCCAGAAGCTCTCTAAACTCTTTAGGTTAGGGTGTTTTATGGATGCTTCCTTATGCAGGACATAATTGATTAAATCACTAGCCATTGATGAGTAACTCAAACTCAAACTCCTCTTCCTGGAGGTTGGGGGTAGGGCTGAAAGTTTTAATGCTCTTTTTACTAGGTTAGTTCCCTTGGCAACCAGCTCCCACCCCCATTCCAATCCTTAGGGCCTTTCCAAAGGTCACATCATTAACATAAACTCAGGTGTGGTTGAAAGAGTCTTGTTATGAATGACAAAAGATTAACTTTTCACTTTTTTCACTCTGGAGTTATTTTTAGGAGCTGAGGATAAAAACCAAATATTATAACAAAGGATGCTCCTATAGATCTTAACACTTAGGAAATTACAAGGGTTTTAGGAGGTCTGGCCAGGAGCTGTGACAAAAAACAAAATATATATTTCTTATTATATCACAAAATCACACACACTAGCATACACATATGTATGCATGTATGTGTGTATGTATGTATGTGTTTGCAATTTCATATGTATATTACATATGTATGTATATGACCATAAATTTCTGGTAAGGTGGCTCTAATTGTTTGCAAGAAACGTACAGACAGTCGTTTCTAAATTCCAGTGTAGGTTCTAGCTGGAAGCCCTGCTACATCAGATTGAATGGTTTCTATTCCTGATTCTGCTTATTAACTTCTCCATGCCTCTATAAGAGGGATAATAATATTATTGTGAGTATTAAATAATATAGCTGCTATAGTCAATAATCTTCGATATATAGTAAGAACACAATGAATCAGAGTTATTATCATCATCACCACCCTTTTTGAAAGAACACAATTCAAAATATTAGCAATAGTTACCTTTATATGTTGGAATTAAAACTGATTATTTTATATATTTTCTGATATTATATTTTCTGGGACTTTTATAAGGACAATGAATTGCCTAGTAATAAGTAAAATGTTGTTTTGAAATGAAATAAAAAGAACCCAATATTAATCTAATAGTATTAATAAACTATAAATTGTTTATTATGTAAAATAATGTAACATTGACTCTGTTTCAAACCAAACTGTAAAAAGTAATTACTGAGTCCATTAAAAATGGTTATTGACAACCATGGCAAATATGAAAGTGGCACAGATAAACATTAGCTGTCTCTTATTTTCTTCTATTTGGTGACAGTGGATCTGAAACCTCACACCTGTTCTCAAATTGGGACTTGGACCCAATCTCACCTCAGATGTGATTCAAACCCAGCCAAAACTCAGACTGGGACTTGAACCCACTGTCTTTTAATTAAAACCACTCACCTGGTTTCAGGACTTAATGAAGCTCAGTTCTTAATGTCTCAGTGCAGAAGGAATTCAGCAAGAGGCAAAGTGATCAGTAAGAAGTGGATTTATTAATATAGGACACTTGTGAGGGACACAAGCGGGCAGTCAAGGGGGCTCTGCCCCAAGAATTAAGCAGGCTAACAGGTTTATTTAGGGAGATACTCACTCCATGGACAGATTGTGGGCCATCTCAGAAGGTGGGAGGCTCTGGGAGATACACATTCCCTAGACAGAATGAGGTCCGTCTCACAAAGTGAGAGTGGCTGTATAAGGGGTGTTTAGTTTTTATGGGCTGGGTAATTTCATAGGCGCTTGAGTGGGAAGGTTATTCCAAGTATTTTGAGGAAGGGGTGGGGATTTTCAGGAATTGGGCCACTGACCACTCTTTGGCCTTTCATGATTGACCTTGGAATTGTCATGGTGCCTGTGGGTGTGTCATTTAGCATGTTAATGCATTACAATGAGTGTATAATGTGGTTCAAGGTCTACTGGAAGTTGAATCTTCCACCATCTTGGGCCTAATTGGTTCTAACCAGTTTATGTCACACCCTCAATGACTATGTCATTCATTTAAAGGTTGTGCCCTGCCCCTTTCCCTCCTTTCTCAGACCTAAGAGCCACACAGTTGTTTTCAATTGTCATTTTCCTTTGCCTTTTATGTTTGGACAATTGATAAAAAAGGAGAGCAGAATATGTAATCCCAAAATATGCCAGTTTGGTATGAGGATTATTTTGAGCTGAAGGCAATCAAGACCCAGCAGACTCAAGAAACACTTTACCTCTCCCTTAACTGCCTAAAAGAATTTAGACAGAGGGCCTGGTCCAAGAAGAGAGTTATTACAAGAGATACTACAAAGAGTATCGGCTGGTGTGGTAAGCTGGGGAAGCTGGCAGGGTCTGTTTGTCCACATTCCTCTCTGTGTCCTGTTGTCTCTGCATGGCATGACAAACATTTGTTTACCAAACTATACTCTTCTCATCTTCCTGTGAATGACATTCTTCCTGACCCCTACTTTCCCTGTAGCTGAGTATGGCATATAAGCCCAGTTATCTGACTGTCTTTGAGTCTTTCATATCTATGTGAGATTCCTGTATGTATGAAATTAATTTTTTTTTCTGTCTATCTGTCTTAGGTCTCTTTTAATGAACCAGCTATAAAAGCCTATAAGGGTAGAGGAAAAATTTTCTTTCCCAATAACCCTTTAAAACAAAACAAAACAAAACCCTTAAAATGGACTCTCTGCCCCTTTTAACAGCATTTACCTTGCATTCTCATTTACCTGTGGTTAACTTTCCTGCACCAGGATTTATGAGATAGCATTTACTATTGTGTGTTTATTTTTCTATCCCTTTACACTCAACTACTGTATGTCCTGATTTATTTCTCTAAAAGGAGCATATATCTGAATTTCAGCTTTCTCCTGATGAAAGACTTTTTATCACCTAATATGGAGTTAAGTCTGTTTATATTTGTTGCAATTACTGACAGTTTGGACTGTTTTAGTCATTTTCTTTTGACATAATTTTATTTTTTGTTGTTGTTGTTTTTACCCTCATCTGACTTTTGTTAATTTTTTTCCTCCCTTAAGTTTCATCTTCACATTTGCACAGTGTATATTTCTTCTTACTTTTCCTTTTAGTTGTTAACATTTATATCTACATTTTTCCCTCATAAATGCTAATATTAATCAATGCCTTGCTTTTTATCCAGAACAAGGCAAAAAAGACACACAACATACTTCAGTTTCTTATGAACTTCTTCTCCCCGACTCTCATGTCATTTTTGCAGATTTAGTTCACATTTATTATTAACCATAAAATCTATATTAATTTTATTCTTTTTTCTTTGTATTTTACTTCTTATTTTTTATTAATACTTAGCTAAATTATTGTTTTATTTTACCAATATGTATTCTTATTATTAATGTTTTGTCTTATTCCTTTCTTCTGCATTCACATTTTCTTTACCTACAGAAGTACACCCTTTGATAGTTCTTTTGTAAACTTCCTCTGGGAATAAACTTTCTAAGTAATCATATACAATTATTTTCTCAGCCATTGTAACTAAAGAAAAGTTTGTTTGTCCTGGTACTATTCTGTAAATAGTCTGATTTTCTCTCTCTGATAGGTTCTAGAATTTTCTCTCTGGCCTGATGTTGTGTGATTTCACTGTGATGTATCTATTCCAACTCCGGGTGCTCCTCAATCTGATGATTCATATGTTTGTTCATTCTGGAATATTCTCAGGTTTGATTGTTTCAAATATTTTCTCCCTAACATTCACTTTATATCCTCTTACTGCTCTTCTTTTATAAGTATGTTACAGAGATTCACCATAATCTCTATGTCTCCTTATTTCTGTTTTCTCTCTGCCATCTTTTTATCCTCCCTTAATGGATTGTGGGACATTTCCCTGCTCTGCTTTTAAACTCACTAGGTATCTGTACATAGATTTTATTCTCACTGTTTCCCAGCTTTCATCTCATAATGGGACTTATAGAAAAGATTAATATTTATAGAGCACACTTGAGTAAAAGACAAGTCTGCTTATTCAAGTAATTTATTTGAAATATTTAGCAGAATAACTGACATTCTTTCAATAATGTTCCAAGATTTATAACTAGTGCTATTAACCAAGAACAGTCACTAATATCTTCAGGTGAGTCAATCTGTAATAAAAATATTTTGGATTTAAAAATCCACTTTTGTGATTTATCTATATCAACTCACATGTTATCATTGTGAGTACTAACCTTGTTCTTCAGAAACAAAGCCTTTCTATTTCTCTTGTTTTATTGGCACCAAATGTTGACAATTTCCATGCAGGCTAGTTAAGAGAATTGTTCTGCAATTGTGTGTGCTACTGTGATTTCAGCTATTAACTGCAAGACATTGTAACTAGCTTATTGAGCTCAATCTAATACTCTTGTGATGTCTTACAGAAGAAATTTTAAATGTTCAAATCTTGTTCTGCCAACAATGAATATTTTTATAGTAATTTGCTAATATAATTATGTAGAGCTTGGCACTATTGTTGGTATAACTAATATAACTATACAATACATGGCATCATGACTTTACTTGATAAATTCCCAATAGACTGTTTAGCTTGAAACTGAAAAAATTATTGAGTCACACTAAAATATATTCGTGCATCTTAATTTTAAAAATTTTTCCTTCCTTCCTTTCCCTTTCCCCTCCTTCTTTCTTCCCTCTTTTCCTTCCTTTCTCCTTCCCTCCTCTTCTCTCTCTCTCTTTCTTTCCTATTTTTTGGTGTCCTTTTCTTTGGTTACTACATTTACTTGTATCTTTGATGACTGAAACCATAATATTATTTATTATGCTTGGACTATGAAGTAAAAGTTAAATTATTTTGAATGCAAGATACTTAAGTAGAAACATACAGGCTTCAGAAATCAATTTTTTAAAAATAAGGTTTTTCAAAATTATGATGAAAGTATTGACAAATCTAGCATGTTAATAAAGTAAGGAATATTGAAATAGTAATTTTAACTCAATAAGTATAATTCTATAAAGTCACAAAAAAGCAATAATATATTTATATAATAAAGTACTAGAGAAATCAGTTTTGAGAAACTCATTTTATGTTTCAACATTTTTTCATTTCTAAAAAATAATTTATTATGAAATTCTATCAAATATAAAATTGTGGCTTTTAGTATATAAAACATTAATGGTAAAGGAAAGAAAGGTCAAAAAGAAAAATCAATGAATGCAATTAAGCATAGGAGGAATTAAGATCAGATGAGGAAAATAATAATTTCTAGAACAATTCAACAAAAAATTCTAGATTAAAAAAAATTGCAGAATTAAAGAACATATTTTATATACTCACAAAACAAGGAATGCCACTGAAAGTAAAAATTACAATAAGTAATCATCAAACTGAGATACTTACCTGGTAGACGGTGATAGGACCATGCAGTGTGACCAATATAGAAAGAACACTCTCTAGTGGCAGGAACAGATCACCAAGTCACAGGGGTAAAAATACAAATTATGAATTCAGGATTTTTATGAAGTGTGATATAAAAATATTCTAACATAATTTCAAGTGTACACATCTCAATGGTTGTAAAATTATTTTAGAATTAAAAGGTATGATAATTGACATCTCACAGTAAACTATAACTTACTCAAGAACAACAGTGGTGGGAATCTCTCAGCTTGTTTCATCTTTAACAATATATTGATTTTTTTAATTAAAATAACTTTTTTATTTCCATATTTTACAATGTTTTATGAATGTTTCATGGTAGCTATCTCATCCCAAGTCTCTTTGAATATTACAAATCACTACCAGTACCATCAACTTACATGCTTAGATTTAACCAAAACCTCTAAGCATGGGGTCTGGGCATCTGTTGTTTTCAAACACTCTGACAAACATCCTAAAAAGGACTGAAAACCACAATTTCTAATACAGATTTTTACAGTGCCTCTAATCTTCCTCTACTTTCTTTAAACTCTGCTATGAAGTTTTCTAGCTTTAGTCTGTGGACAGCCTTCCATGTAGCAATACTCCCCATATATTCTCTAGTTTTTGTTTGTGAGCTCATCTTCAGCAGTAAACATTTTCCACTATGTCCTTGTAGGGGGTTTCCACTGGTACAAGTTCCTGGTAAATTCCAAAACAGTGCTTTCAATTGCTCATTTACTAGAGGTTTAAATGTCATTGTGAGTTCAGGTGTTGTCAGTATTAAATTTTATTCTGATTTTCTTTTTGCTGAAACTGACACTAGGTGAGGTTTAGGTTTTCAATCTTTTTGTGGTTGATTCTCCTATATTTCAGCCTATATAGGGAACTGTCTTCATCTGAGGTCCCAAGATAGCAGACAGAGATGTATGTTCTAATCCTTATTTATTGGCTGTGAAGTATCTTTCTGGCCTCTGGCTTTATTCAGACCATTTTTAACTAAGAGTCTATGTGGGTTTTAAATCCTATCCCTAATATCCATATTTACTCCTTCCTCGTTCCTCTGTGAGCCATGTGAATTTCACTTTTGCTCACTTTCTGGATACCCATTTGTTTCCAGTCACTTGGGGATTCCCTTTTCTTATTTTGAACATGGCTATCTGGTAAAAGTTAAATAAATATTATATGAAGTAAGAAGGATATTCCAGCATGCCATTAATAAGTCATCTTGACTTGAAATCTTGAACACTGACCCTTTGTATATAATGATACACTGCTTTGAACAATTTTGCTCTCATTAGAAAAATAATTATGCTTATTTTATTCTTGAAAGTCATGATTTCTTTGGACTTATATAGTAAAGCCCCGATGTTACCCTAAAAGTGAAAAAACAAACAATAAAATTGAAAATAAATTAGTTTAACATATAACAGTATTTATTCCCTCAGAAATATATCTTAGCATGCTGCTGAAAATTTTAAAACAGTACAATATGCTCCTGAAATGTGGTCCAATTTTTATCTAAGGTCCAAAATATAAAATCAGATGCCATTCACATTTTAAGTGGGATTTTTAGTGGTTTAATAAAGCATTCAAGAATATATTAGACTCTCAGGACTCTTCTAGGCTTAACTATTTAAGCATATTTTTATAGTACAAACCAGACCCTGAGGTTGCTATAGTAATGGTCAAATGACAACTACAGATAATGATATATTTGAGGTAGGATAACAAAAGAGACTTAATTTGCCCTCAGTGATAATATTTTCCTCTTTGGCCCAGTTAGAAGCCAAATTTTAACTACCATGTTATTTTTAGTGAAATATTAGAATAGTCAATAATTCTGAATTACATATTACTTAAAGATTTCAAAAAAACTTTATCTCTTAGAAATTTTGCTGTAAATCTTAAATTTAATTCCCATTTAATTACTGTGCTTCAGACATTTGAATTCATAAAAATGTAGGGCCATTCTATTAATTTGCTACATGAATGATTGCATGTTTAATATACATTCTCCACAAAAGGTTTCTGATGTTAGTCCTTCTTTCTAAAAGAACTATTCTTAGCTAATATGATTGTCTTTAATTCACAATCTTTGTTCCCATTGCCCAGCCTTGCTTCTTTACCTTCTATTTATGAATTCCTTACAAATTTATTTTTTTTCTCATTACATCCTACTTCTACCTTCAATATTTCTGATTCCCAATAACGGAAAGCAGACTTAGTCAGCAACAAAGCACTAACAATTTTTAAAAGCAAGGATAGCATTTCAAAAGCCAAGTCTTTGCTTGAAAAGTTAAAACTTGGCAGATATGCTTTGTAAATTCTGATAGTCTATCCAATTTTAATAGTTTTAATTGCCTAATTATCTGCTCCAGTGCAATAATAAAGCCTTTTAATATTTCATTTTCTACTACAGGAAAAGGTATTCCAGTCTGTGCAAGAGAACCTTCTCACCCTTTGTTGAATGTTAAATTGAAATTCCCTAGTATAATCCTGCACTTTTTGCAAGCCAGCTCCATCTGTCCGTCATCCCCGTTTTGTCCCCTCTTCCTCCCTCCTTACCCAAATGTTACTTGTTTATTCAAGGAATACCTCGTTTTCTTTCCTTTATCTTTTTGTCTTTGGCAACTCTGCTTTTTATATCCATTTTTATACTCTTCATTAAATTTCTCTCTATATCTATGTGTGTGTTCTTTAATTCAGGCAATATATTTCTGAATCGTATATGCCTCCCCATGCCTCTGAAAATTTTGTTCTGTACTCCCAATCTTGCCATTAGCACCTCCCTCAACTGTTGGTCTGTGTTGCACTGAATAGTTAAGAGAGAATCAATGCTTCTTTTCAGGCGCTGACAGGAAGAACTGCCTTGGGCACACTCAGCAGAACAAGGGACCATGAGGTCAACAACAATAAGAGGAATTAAAGACAACTGTGAGGCACTGAATTTCTACTTAGGAAATTCCGTGGTCCATTTTTGTGTGTCCTTTATTGAACTGATCAATCTATGAGAAATACATAATAAGTATGAAAAAATATTTTATTTATTTACAACTTTGAGAATGTATTCCTCACACCAGGAATGCACAAGAAGTTCTGAGGTTTCATGCCCAGAAATGCTGTCATGAATTTTCAAAATACTACTATTTTTGTATCAAGATCAGTACTTTCGGTTTCTGTTTACCACGCAGGGCTCAGCCCATCAAATTATTCAGCCTCACTCTTTATTTAGGTACTACCTGCTTACTCTCAAATTTTTGACACCTCACAAATGAAAATGAAAATATTTACTTTCAGTTTCATTATAAGGTAGCAAAAGAACTAATCAACAGTAATTAGGGCTTTAAATATTCTTCAATGATGGTGCTCCGATTATAATCAGCTTGGGAAACGATGTAAAATCATTTTCTTTTCTTGCAGAAAGGTAATGTTCAATTGAGAAAATGGACAAGAAACCAAAGCAGCCACATTTTTGAAAATCATTTATCTCTAACATAAGTTTTTTCTTTAGAAAAAATTAATGCATTGCAATTCACAGGAAAATATTAAACTTAAGTAAGAGATTTGCGTGAGTAATGTAAGTACTTCTATCATTAATGTGTTTCAATAATGCATCTCAATAATTATTAACTGTACTACTATTTCTACTTAATTAAAGTTCTCCTTATGACTTAGGGCAAATGAAAACTAGGGGTAAGACTAAAAACTTAAACCCATAATTGGTCTCAAAATTTGATTTAGTTTATATATACTAGGAATAGAAAATAGAGATTACATGCCTCTTCAAATAATACATTTTATAAATAAGCATCTAAAGAAGAACCTTTCACAAGAAAGAATATTTATATGCTAACAATTTGCTAAAGCAGGCTTAGATGTTTTTGCACCATACCTGTATCATTATTTTACAAACATGTTGAAAACAGCTAAGAATATCCTTCATTTGTTTTTGAAAAAGACTGATGAGAATTTCTGTGACAAGCCCAAGTTGAAAATTACAAGTATAAATGATCCAGAATAGAACACCAATAAAATAAGGATTTGATTAAGAACTGAAGTATGACATTCGACAAGAAATTATCTTTATTGTGGTTTTAGTGATCACAACTCTTATTAGTAAGATATAAATAATATACATAGTTCTGACAAAATAAAGAATGTACATTATAAAAGAAAATATATTTTAGGAGATTGTAGCTTATAAATATTTTTCTTTTTCTTTGAAAATGTCTTAGTAAGTTGGTAATATTAACATAACCTAAACATATATGCTTTATTCATTACCAAACCATCTCTTCAAATAAATTCTGAATTTAAATATTTATTTATTTAACAAATTTTTTAAAAATCACCATATAGATCTTAAATTGAACTCTTTCAATTCAGTGAAAAAAAAGCTTTTTAAAAAACAGGTAAACATGTAATCAGTAATTATGCATACATAGCTGCATTAGAAATCAAATTTATGAGAAAGAAAATAGAGCTCATATCCTAAAGGAGTTTAGACTGATTGAAAGCCTGCCACATGATTTTTGCAGGTATGTTATTTTATTACATGTGTTTGTATGTTTAGTTGCATTCCTGTAAGTGTTGCAATAGTTAACTTTACACCTAACCCACAGTGTGAGCTGCAGGGTGGAGTGGTCGCTAGGCAACCTAACCAAGAGAACATTAAGGACCAGATTTTCCTCACTTAAATCTGTTTGAGAGCTAGAGAAGTGAGAGATTTTTATGGGCAGAACTTTTCAAGTTGATTTGGCTAAAAACTAAGCTGCCTGCAATTTGTATGCCTGAAATCTTGTTAGTTTGACAAAGGCCGAAACCACAGAAAATGCTTTAAGGAAATACTACTACTGCAGTGAGGAGGACTTTTTTTTAAGAGGTAGACTCAGTTTTATTCTTAAGTAAAAAAGATGTATTTTTCCAATACTGTGGAAATTTCATATTTGGTGTATTTTTATCCCTGTATCATTTAGTATTCTGATAATGATTCTTTTTAAGGCAATTTATTATGCCTTTAAAATTAACCCAAACTCATATTAGATGTAACTTAATAGAAAATGTTTACTCTTCTTTATAGATTTAAGCACAGAAAATTTCTATTTCTAATAAGTTCCTGACGTTAATAATTCAAGTTAAAAGGGTAGGGTGGTGGGGAGTAGGTAAGTCTTTGGTTTTAAAAACCTACAAGATATTTTTGTTTGTTTGTTTCTATTATGACTTTTAAAAATTAATTATTTCCTTGTTTGAGTGTATGATTTCATTAACTATGTATATATCATCCTAGTTTATAATTGCCTGTTTTGAGCTTTATATTAATAGAATCACACCATATTTTTTTTATGAATTAATGATTTTTCCTTAAATAATGCTCATGAAAAACATTGGTGGTTTTGTATATGCTGTGGTTTATTATTTTCATTTCTGTGTATTACTTGATTATGTGAGTGGTGACATCAATAAATAAAATAGATAAATATATTAATTATTTGTCTATCTTACTATTAATGCAAATTTAAGATATTTCTAATTTGGGGGTATTAAAAACAATTCTCTTGTGACTCTTGTATATGTCTCCTAGAGTACCTGTAAAGGTGGGTATATTGCATAGAATTAAGACTAGGTCATGGGAATGCTAAAACTTTAACTTTACTAGGTAATGATAAATACCTTTCCAAAGTGGTTCTACAAATATATACTCCCACCACAATATTCGAGTATCTCATTAGTTGTTCCAAATCTTCACCAAGTTTGTTACCATCAGATTTTTTTTTTCATCTTTTCCAACCTGGTAAATCAATGGATCTCTCTGTGGTTTTAGTTGGCATGTTCATGATTGATCATGAGATTTCACATCATTTAACATATTTCTTGCCTGTGACATGCCCCGTGAGGGAATGTATGAACATTTAAATCTCCTCCATCCATACCTGATGGGCACTCACTAGTGGTTCTCCTCCCAGAGGAGTATTCAGCATTGCCCTACTGATGTCAGAGTGAACACAGTGTGGGTAAAAACCATGTGTGTCACTTCTGTGTTCAGTATTTAAGAGTGTGATTGTGATTTTCATAACTCTTTATCCTCTGTCCTGAGGCCAGTAAGTTTCAAATGCATTTGCTCTAAGAGACTGGGTCTCTAAATAAGATGATAGAGTAAGGTCAAAGCCCACCTGTGATGGATAGGCTGTGTGAGAAATTAGTTACTGATATATTAATCCACTAATGACTTTTAGGAGTTTTTAAAATACATTCTGGAAACTAGTCTTCGTTGGATTCAAGTGTTGAAAGTATTATTTCCCATGTTATAATTTGTTTTTCATTCTTCTTGTGGTATCTTTTGATGAAAAAAATTATTAAATAGAATTTATGTAAATTTATCAATCTTTACCTTCTGGGAAGTTTAGTGTAAAAATCCTTTTCTCTCCTGAGATAATTATATTCTAAAAGCCTTTATTCTAAAACACTTCACATTTTAGTAGAACTTCACAGTAAATATATCAAGCCTTGAGGCTCATTTGCTTGTTTGTTTGTTTGTTTTGAGAAATATGACTAATGTTTTACTTTTTTAATGACTATAGAACTGGTTATACTTTCTATTTTTCTTTTAGCCAGTTTTAGTGTTATATTTTTCTAGAAATTTATTAACTTCTTATACCTTAAATTTATGAGCATAAAGCTTTTTATATCATTCAGTAATTTTGTATTTGAAATATCTATAATTTGTTAAATATATTTGTTCCCTCTTTATTTTTATATCAATTTTAAAAGTTCATCATTTTTATTAGACTTGTGTATAACCAACTACATCTTTGTTAATCTTTTCTTTTTGATTAATTTCTGCGTTTATATTTATCACTTTAAATTTTGTTTTAAAAGATGTATTTTTCTAATATTTTGAACTGGATTAATTTTTAATCTTTATTCTTCTCTATTTAAGTAGTTAGGTCTCTAATTACAAGTTTTATGAATAATATTTTCATTACCATTAAGTTTAAAATAATTTTTATTTTCAATTTTCAGTTCTTTGTTTAATTCCTAGGTATTTTAGAGGCAGGTTTACTAATTTCTAACATTTTCTTCTTTTGGATATTATTAATATCCAGCTATTAATTATCTAGCTTAATTACATTTTGTCCAAAATTTTAGTTCTTTAAAAAGTATTGAGACGTTTTACATGGACAAGTATGTAATTAAATTTTATAACTATTCAAAGTGTGTTTAAATATTTATTGCACATTTGTGTGCAGGAATAACATGATAGATAAATACATAGATACATAGATGATAGATTTCTATTAGGCCAACTTTTGTGAATTTTAATGTTTAAAATGTCTTTATTCTTTCTCGTATTTTTACATGTTTTATCAATTATTGATAGTGTTACTGAGAATAGTATAATAAAATTCCCAACAATAAATTTATATTTGTCTTTTTCTCCTTATATTTCTCCTCAATTTCCATTTCATTTATTTCAAAGCTGTTTAATTGTGTGCATGCAATTGTAAAATATTTTATCTTATTTGTTAATTTTGCTATCTTTCACCTAATGTTCTGCCTTAAAATAAATTTTGTCAAATATTATACTATTAATAATTTTTAAATATATAATATATATATAATATATATACAATTTGTAAAAGAATGAAAATTAGTGTAGCAGTGAATTTGTCAAAAAAGATAATGTAATAATATTTCCAAAGCGCAAAATAGTAAAATGATCAGCCTGGAACTGAACACTCAGCAAAATTCTTAAGCACGAATGTCAACCACAAACCATGAAAGTTTACCATCAAAATACCTTTACTAAAGGAATTACTATAGTTGTAATTCAGGAATTAGGAAAGTGGTCTCAAATGTTAGATATTAGGTGAAAAAACTGAACTGGCAATAATAACTAGCAAATGTGTAGGCAAACTTTATAAATAAACAGTGCCTAATTCATTTAGTTGAACCAGAATAATACTTTTGTTTAAATTTCAATTGTTATACGTGTGTTCCTTTATCTTTGTATCTCCTACTAACTCACACATAGTAGGAGAGCAAAGACTATTGATCAAATTTATCTAGGAAGCTGGGGACAATGTCATTCTTTTTCAGTACAAGGTGGCTTGTTATATAAGACTTGGTAAATTTTGTGAGCTCTTGGGGAAAAAAAGGATATATTTATTTTTACTCTTCGTATTTCCCATAACTAGACTTTGCTTGGCATATAGCATGTTCTCAGGGGCTGACTACTTGAATAAATGAGTGATTTAATAAATGAATTTTATAACACAGCCAATAACCCAATATCAGAATCCAAGCTATTCAATTCTGATCTTCTTTTTAGTTGTATTACTCATGACCATGGCTGTGTGCACTGTTAACCCAAAATTTGCAGTATACTTCCTCCAAACTGCCCTTGGCTTTAAGATGTCTTCCATATCAACCAAGACAGCATTCAGAAGGCTAGGACATGAGTAGTAATGTTGGCAGCCAGGGAATACAGATCATTCAAACAGAGAGAGGCTGAAGGCATAAAATCACACAAATAATAAGTGAGGTGATGCTTTAATAACTAATGGAATCCTTTGGTGAAGGACACAAAAGTCACTCAGCAAAATACTTTATTAAAATCTCATAGTTAAGGTAATCTTTGGATAAGAATTAAAGCAGAGTCTAAAAATATTGGTCTTGAACCAAAGGGCATAACTATTCTAATACAGAATGACCTTGAGCAAAACAACACAAGGTACAAGGAGATCAGTAGTATTTGGAAGACTCAAGAGGAAGAGAAGCCAAACTGAACCAGAGAAAGGAAAATTCAGAAATTCTAAAATTCTGATATAAAATTTCCTAGAAATTCTAGTGAAATGGTATAAGAAATTCATATCAGTATCTCATAGTAATTAAAAATTGTTCTCTAAGTTAGCTCTAGAGAACAGTTTTCACATACCCATTTATTTATTCATTCAATGAAATTATATTTTTTGAATATTACCATGTGTCGGACAGTAAGAACATAACAATTTGTTAATCTCTCAATGTCTCAGTTTTATCATCTCTAAGATAAGGACAAAAATACAGTTAACTCATTGGATTGCCTTAAGGATTAAATGAGTTACTCCATCTCAAGGGCTTAGGACAGCTCCTTATACATAGTAAACTCCCCCCAAAAATGCCAGCGAACATTAATGATACATATCTGCCAAGTAAGTGAAATAATAAGCTAAGGAATAGCAATGGCCATGAACAATGTTGTGCATTAATTTCTTTTTCTGAATTTCCACATCAAGTGAAAGTCAGAAATTGAAAAACAATGGCTGATAATTATGGACAAAAGGTCAAGTTTAAAAATAAAAGTGCATTTCAGAATATTCTTCAATCCCATCTATTCAAATGTTTTTGACCCTCCCTTCTTGGAACAGAGTTCCAGTAACTGAAGAGAACTTTTCTGAAACAATATCAGCTAAGGACCTCTCTAACTGGGCTCAAAATAGTTTTATTTCTAGGGAAATTGTGACCAAACATTCCACGTTTAATTGAGCTGTGGAGAGTGAAACATGATACCTGAAGAAGACTGGAAATATGGATTCCATGAAGACAGGTAAATGCTCAGCAACAGAGGGAGACTAAATACAGGATCCTGGTCAGCAGGTATTATTAACACTCCATGCCACTGGCTTTGACAGCAGAGAACAGAGGTCATAAACTTTATGAATAGGCATGACTTTGAACTTGTCTCCTTCAGGGTTTTTTTTTATGAACTATAAAGTGACTGGAAAGGGAAAGGGAAAGTTGAAATGACATGAGTTTCCCTTTAGAAAGTGTAGGTGCTTGATAATATAGCATTAGTATCAAGTGGCCCCACTCCCAGAAAAAAAAAAAAAAAAAAAAAAAACAGAATTGGAAAATACTGAAATTGTAATAGCATTTATGAGTAATTTGTGTAACTATTGTTAAGCTTAATGATGACTTGAGCTGCAGTAATGGAATATTTAGCATGGAGATATCAGTATCATGAATTTTAAAATGATGACTTCAGAAGAA
This sequence comes from Balaenoptera ricei, assembly GCF_028023285.1. Lineage (NCBI taxonomy): Eukaryota > Metazoa > Chordata > Mammalia > Artiodactyla > Balaenopteridae > Balaenoptera > Balaenoptera ricei. Next base: position 45,187,804 of record NC_082656.1, on the reverse strand, counting down.
CCTGTTAGAGTACCATTTAGAACATGTTTTCCAAAAGTCAGTTAAGGGAGTTAGAAGGCCATAGTCATTCTCTTTGTTTTGGAATGAATCCTCCGCTAATCAATTAGGGAATCTCATCACCTAGGTGCAACAAGTGTTTGATATTGCTCCAGAGAAAATAGGCAATCAGCTTCAGTTATTTTGCCTGACATTTGTTCTAGATAAGGTTTCACATACTAGCCTGGAACAAGGTCATACTGTTGCACTGTTCCAACCTATTTAAAAAAAAAAAAAAGTAAAGAAAATCTACAATCTTTCCTGAGTAAATATATCCACACAAAGGAACTTTTCCAGCTATATCCATTTGCACCTTCACATGTACCTGTAACAGTTTAAGAGAACTGTGGTCATTATAGTCATACTGATTAGAAAGAATTATTTATTTACTGTTATGGCCACAGACCAGTCTTAAAGTTGTGCGACTGCATGAAGTATCAGTGCCAGCCTGTAGATGTGCACTAGGCAAGGTGCACACGTCCCAGCCTTCAAGATACAATGTGAAGGGGTTAAGAACTGGAAGGAGGTTGAGGCTAGCATTTGTGGAAAGAAACCAGTTACAAAACAAGAAGTAATAAAGTCCTAACGACATTTGGTGGTGGCTCTTAGTACAGAGATGAGGGAAGTTTTTGGCTCCCACAGAATCGGAGGATTTCAAAATTGATCTAAGGAAGATGGGGAAAAGAAAAGGAAAGATATTACCCACATTTCAAGCCTGAAAGAGTAAGGAGAAAGAAACTGGAGCATCAAGAAGAAAAATGAGTAGTAGGGGAAAATAATGAGCTGAAATTGGACATGAACATTTTTATTGTTGGCAAAATTTTATCATGTATGGATTTAATATCTTAAAAAGAGTCAAAATTCCCTCAGTTTGAATTAGAATATGGGAAGCAATGAAACTGGAATAAAGGCCCTTTGGGTTATAAAATAATGTGTGGCTATCAGGTAATAAAAGTGCTCATTTTGTAAAATGTATAAAATAGTTCAGAAGATTCATGAGAAATATTCCATAGAAGTTTTAAACATTGATAATGTTATTGGAGTAACAACATTCCAAATTACTATTCTGATGAATTATCATTTGGACTTAGAAGTTCTACTGTATACATTTAGAAAAATAAACTCTTTGATTTTTTGCTAGTCTTCATACATATATTTGCATATTTTAAGTAAATGGGGATTATTATGGGCACTCAAACTTTTTCATATTTTTAATGACAACAGATATTACTAAAAATAATGGCAGTATAATACTATAACTAATTCATAACAATTCAGTGAGGAGGGAGTAATAGATAAAGAAATAAACTTAAATATATTCAATCCTCAAATTTGTCTTCCCAGACCCTACCCCTACTAGTATATAGGTATCTAGGAAATCTAGTTTTAAAAAATAACATTTGGAATAATATATGAAGAAAGCAATGGTGTTTTCATTTGGAGAGCAAACACTATAATCTAGAAGAAGAGAGTTTACAGAAAGCCATGCCCTAGCAAGGAGTTGTGACAAGAGGATTAACCAAACCAGATATATAAATAAATTAAGGTCATCTCTCCACATTTTAAAATGATATTCATCATGAGATAGAAACAGCACACAGCATGGGAAGACCTCCTAGGTTGACTGATAAGGTGAAAACATAAAAGTTTTTTTTCGAAAACGATTACAGTGATTTCATGCTCACAAAGTGAATGAGGGAAATAAACAAAACTGAAGCTCTGCATACTAGCTACATGCGGAGGAGCAGGTTACCCTCTCATCCATGACCGCGGTTTTACTCTATTACTGCCTGATAAATTCAAGTATACCCAATAGGTATAAAATGACGACAGATGACCTCCTATGGGATTCTGTGAACAGAAAATGGGGGATGAATCAGTCTGCATTGAATTCTGTTTCTCTCTCCCACAGATAAATATTGCATACTAAATCAGTTTCAGTGTACTCACATAGCCTTCCTTTTAGCTTAATATATTCAGTGTCAACTTATTTCAAACTGAATACAGTTTGACTCTATGTACATAGTTTGTCTAAGGTAAAAATTGAAAACAGTTAAAGCAATGTAGAGTGAAATTCTTTTCCCACTCCTATAAGTTTTTAGAGACTAGTGAGAAAAATCTATGAGCTGGAACACCAACTTAACTGGTATTTCTAATACTACTTAGTGCATGAAAAACCCATATCCTTCACATGCTAAGAGAACCTACTAGATTATTCTATTCAGATTCCTGTAAACTAAGACTTTCTTTAGTCACTATCTCAGTCAATTGGAATAAATCAAGTTAGGTCACATTTTCCAAGAATTTTACACTAGGTTACTATATTCCTGAAAATATTGTTATCTGCACATCTCATATCAGAGACATATTTTATGGTGCAGAACTGTTTCCCTATCTCCAATGTCTTATGGAGATAAAACAGTGTATGTGTGTGTGTGTGTGTGTGTGCATGTAAGACATGCACAATGTATTTCATAAACTTGTAAGGGGTGCTGGATATAAAGTTCTTGAACAGAGTCACAGTGAAAATATAACACTGCCTGCTTTCCTCGCTTTTCTCCAGCAGACATCTTAGCCAACACCTAAAGAAAAGGTGAGGGATGGGCAGGAAAGAAATTGGTGATAACTGATGCAAAGAACTTCAAGGTAAACTCAATCCACTTACGTTGGTTGAGAGATTGGTTGGGCTGTTTTAACAAAGATCCGGGTTAACAGTGGTTTAAAGAAAATAGAAGTTTATTTCTTTTTAAGGTAGTTCCAAGTTAATATGGAGAGCAGGAAATATGAATTTTTATCAGGTTGAGGTGCTTTCTATTTTGTCATGTAACATCTCTCTGGATGACCTGACTTCATACTTTAAGATGACTCAACACCATGTGTTCAGTCTACACACTGGGAAAGGAGAAAGGGGAAAGGTCACATATGACTGGATCAAACTTCTTTTTAAGGGTACAACCCTGAAGATTAAAAAAGAAAAGAAGAAACTGCTTACGTTTACATCACATTGCGTAGAAATTAGTCACATGCCACACCTGGGTTCGAGGATGCTGGGAAATGTAGTTTTATTCTAGGAATCTTGTGCCTGGCTAAAACCTGAGTGTTCTGACTATAGATAAATCGGATACTAATAATCATAGTAATCATTTCTACTACACTAACAAAAAATTCCTGTCATAGTTCTGTACTTTCCTCATTCTAATAAAACATATACCTTATGAGAAGTGGTATGACATAAATGTTTAGAAAAACACCTCTGAAAACCTATGCCTTTTGATTGAACCTTGATTCTGTTACTTTCTTGCTAAATGACTTCTCTGTACCTTAATTTCCTCATCTGTGAAAAATGGGAATAATTTTTTTTAGGGTACTGTAAGTATTAAATATATTTGGGGATGCATGCGTTTAGAACAATACTAGACACATAATAAGAACTCAATAAATTAGCATGTAGAATTATGTGTCTGCTTTTCTCTAGAATGTTTTTAAAAGTCTTTTATAATTTGTTTTATTTTAATGTTTGTTTATAGATTTCTATTTTTATATTCTTAAAACCCATATTGTCTAAAACAAATAAAAGCCCTAGACTTATGTGGTTTTTTCCTTAAATTGGAACTTTTCTTAACAATTTCTAACAAAATATGTTTTTATTTAATTTATATCCACCTCTATAAATGATGGCTTCATTAATTGGTTAAATAAGCTTACCAATAGGATTATTCTTATTTTTAAATGCCTAAAAAATAATCTTAACTTTACAAACTCCTGTGTACATGTTTACAAAACAAAACCAGACTGTTTTAGACAGCCAGAAACTAATAACTCTTTATTGCATACAGCAATAATAAAGATTTGTGAGTATTTACCAAAGCATAACACAGCTTGAGAAATATAGCTCAGAATGTTGAAGACATCCTGATGAAAAAGAGTCAGATGAAATTTAAGAAATTATGTGGAGTATAAATTATAAGCAAGCATTAAACACAACAAACCCATGGCAAGCAGCTGATGTTCTGCATAAGTACAGGGTTGGGCAGTAGTAATAGAGTGTGCGGTTCGTGCTTGAGCATGCGAATATACTAATATCAAAGGGAAAAAGCACTCCTGCCCATGATGGATCAATAGTGAACAGATTTTATGTCGCAAGACAGAAGATGCAGGGAAAAAACACACAGTGGGAGAGCAAAGAGAAGAAAGGGAAGGAGAAAGAATGAAATGGTAAAAGAGATTAATCAAGGTTGATGTAAAAATTTTGGATCTGAAAGGAGAAAACAGGAACAGAGGTAAATTATGAGAGAAAGAGACATAGAAGAGAGGGGGGAGAGAGAGAGAGAGAAGATGTCAACAAGAAAAAGAAAAATAGGAAATAAATCTCCCTCAAAATTCAGGCCTGAAAATAAAGGCTAAGATGCCAGGCCGATCCCACCCACAAATGACCTAACCTCCCTGGCTTGGGCCTCTACTGCCATTCTAATAGTGAATAGACCTTCTTGAGGTTCCTTCTTGTCTTTCTTTCATAACCTGAGGCCTATGCCATCGCTTAACCTGGACATCTTGCCTCACTCTTCATCTACACATCAGCACTCGGGTGAGCACTGCTGCTTCAGAAGTCAGTTAACCTCAGTCATGACATTTTAGATACACATGTTTGCCCATGGCAGGTAGACCTGAGATAGGCTGGGACCTGGGATCCTTTACTGCAGTGCTTGCCTCTATACTAACCTCTCCTTGAGCAACAGAATACAAAGAAACTGTAAGGGACTGAAAATAACTGCATGCGTGCACAGTTGGGGCAATTATGAACAATAGGATACAAAAAGGCCACAAATCAACTGTCATGTCTGAGGTGCCAGGAGTAAAAGCAGGGTACTAGGCATGATCCTTGCACACAGCACCACCAAGGAGGTGGGCAGACCGCCTAAGTTATGCCTCCTGCTCAACCCTACCCTCACCCCATTTAAGAAACCAGCTTACCCCCCACTCAGGGAGCAAGCAAAGGCACTGGTTTCTTGTTCTTGCTCCTGCTCTTTCGGACGGCACTGGTCTAGAGATTTGCCCATCACAAGGCAAAATTATTTGCCTCTCTGTAACTTAAAAAAGGGGCTTCCCCCTGAGCAGAGCCTTGAAAGCTTTGTAAGTGCATCATCTGGTGCATGACCCAAAGGGCAATGGCACATGGTTATCCTGGACAACCACAACACCTGTGCCTGGTCTCTATCTAAGGACTTAGAATATGTGCAGTCCAATTTTTTTTTTAAGCCAATTAAACCAATTGTTACTTCTTACACTCTTCTAGTCACATTTTATATATTCTTCCTTACCATGATAACATAACAGACAAAGGGGAAATTATACTTTACACTGTATACACTCTGAGAGTCAGAGTAAAGATGTTTTTTAAATATTCACTGAAAAATTTAGGTAGGTGAATGTATTGAAATGAGGCATAGAAACTAAAGTGTCCTATTCAACATAAAGTATCTGAGACGTTAGTGCTCGATGGTCATGTCAGTCAGCAGCAGGAAAATCCTACAGTAGGTAAAGTATTACATTTCATCCATTGTAAGTTAGATTTTTTCATATTTTAACATCTTTGAAATCAAGATGCATCTTATGATTGATTGCTTCCCATAATTTCTGCCAGACAGAGGGCACTCACAGCAAACCCATCAGTGTCCGTGCATGTGTGAGCATCATTGTTACTTGTGGCAGGATAATACCACTGAGATGTCGACATTTCAGCTCAAACTATTTAAGATCCATCTGAGTGAGGAATAACAGTTCTGTTTATATTATGAAACCTTCCACAGACACATCCTAGTAAGGTAAATAAATACAGGTCTTGTAGAACTGGCGTCCATAGAAGGAAATTATGGATACAATGCAGAGCAGTCTGAGAAAATTATCTATCATAAACTACCTTGATGGTCCAAGGCACAATATATTTTGGAAAAAAAAAAAAACAGGGGCATTAATAAAACTGAGATGAACAGAGATTCAGACGCTTCATATGAAGAACTTTAAAAATACCTGGCCAACTTATTTCACTTTTATTTCTCATTCACTTATTCACAAAGGTGATATGTGGTAAAAATCTATATATAAGTCTGAAAAACCTTTTCTGAAAGGTAAAAAAATACAATTCTAATTTATAGTTATGAATCAAATTATTGTTTAATTTCCAGATATTTTTCCTTAAGGTTTTAAAAAGTGATGATAATTTTGATTGGTACCATCATAACTTAATGAAGTGGGATGCCTAAACTGTAAGCTTGAAGAGGAGCCCATCCTCAGTGATAAAATATATAGGGTCTCTTTGAGTTCACCAACTTTAACTATGTATGCTTTCAGATCATTCTGAAGTTCTCAAGAATATATCAAAATATCAAAATATAATGCTCATACTTCATCTTCTTATTTGATTGTATTTAGATAGTATTTATTGATTTCCCAACATAAGTAAGGAAATATTAGAGAATTTGTTCTACTTTTTATGATCTCTTTCCTATTAGCCTCACAATTTTTGTTTGTTAGTTTTAATCCTTTACCTGAGTACATATGTATCACACTAATTCTTGATCTATTAATTATAGACAATATTTATTGAAACTCTATAAATGACTCATCTATCCTATTGTCTCCTCTTGATTTCTGTTTATTGTGCTATTCTTTGACAATTTTCATGTTTAGAATATTTACATTCTTAAACTACAATTCAGTTTATTGCCTTTTTCTATATGTTGATGGAACAAACTAAAAAGTAATATGAAAAGTCATAACATTATGCTTAAGTAACTACTTCTTCAGGATCAAATGTTATGATTGAATCCATAAGGAAAAAACATAAAACTATATCAGTACATTTGTGTCTCTTGATTGCTTAGAAATCATACCACATTTTTTTCCAGCATAGATGGATTAAGACTTTGTTGAATAGCTTTTTATTTTTGTTACAGTTTTAGATTACTTTTTCATACTCTTTATAGGAAAAACAATGTCCTCATCATAAAATTGTAACTTTCCTTGAATTGCAGTGCAATACCTTTTTGGAGATATTTTTTTATAGATTCCTTTATTACCTGCTATCCCTTTGACATTCAGCAGTTTAAAAAATTGTAGTCCTGAGTTTAGTTCACTGTTTAATTCTATGATTGCTGCTTTGCTTATTTTTTTTTAACTTTTTTTTTTAATGGTATGTGTGTACATCTTCAAGTATTTTTTTTTTCTACAAGAAGAGTCAATGAAAGTGGATTTTATGAGGGTTTTGAGGGGGTTTTTTGCCTAAAAATATCTATTTTTTTGTTCTTAAACTTAATTTGGTGGGTGTTACAGAGTAGAATTGGCTTACTTAATACCATTTCCTAGATCCATGCTCCCTTGCAGTCTTCTAATTTAAGGCCTAAAAGAATGAAACTCAGTACTCAGTTTTCAGCTTCTTGACAGCTATGATGCCCAAGAAACACAGTTGAATCTGGAAACCTAAGTGAAATCCTGCTAGCAGAGGGACATATCTAGAAAAACTTTTGTTCCCTGAAGAAATACAAATAAAAATACTCAGTTGATGTGGTACTGCTGTCCTCTCCTCTATCCTTACTCTCTTGTACATAAATGGGAAGACTAGTCAAGAAGGGTCGCAACAATCTAAACAATTATCTATTGTTTATCTGAAATTGAAATTGATCTATATGCCTTATTTGCTGGTTTGTTTGCTAAATCTATCAACTCTAAGGTTAAACACACACACACACACACTCAGAATGGAGACCTAGAGAGAAAGTGAGTACCGCAGTGTTTCCAAGGTATTGGCATCAACAGTCAACACGTTTAAAGTAGTATAAAATTGGATGGAGCGGACTAAGAAGTTGAGAATGTCCATTTCCATGGTGGGTCAGCCCAAGAAACTTCTAAAGTCTTGAGCTTTAGGAGAAGATGAAGGAGAAAGGGGTTTGGGTGAAGAGAAGTAGAGGTAACCAAAGAATCCACTGATGCTCAGAATTTTAGTTCAGCACTGGTGCTTGAAGGTTCAGGAGAAAATGGAAAGCTCTCCCCAAGTAGAAGGTTCCTGGATTAGAAATATATCTGAAAGAAAATATTCCCTGTGTCCTACACATTTTTTCAGGGTCATCAGTAAAAAGGGAGAGATACTAATGTGGTTTCAATATATATTTGACAAGATAAGGAAAATGGGGAATGATAGGATCAGTGATGTTAGACACAATAAATAGGAAAACATTTGTCTCCCAGAAAAGTAAGAACAAGAACATTAACATCCAAGACATTTCTTGGGCATGGGGAAAGGGCTGAGGCAACTCTTTTTTTCTGGTTCATAAGTAGCCAATTCATTTTTACTGAATTTGTGGGATCCAGTCCCAGAAAAAAATTGAACCCTGTTAAACTAGTCTTCTACTCCAACCAGGTTTACGGGTTTTTTTATGTGTGTCTGTGTGTATGAGTGTGTGTGTGTGTGTGTGTGTGTGAGAGAGAGAGTGTGTGTGTGAATGTGTGTACATGAATTTGTATACAAGCACATGCATGCTTCTTGTGGGGTAAATATTAATTCTATATAGAACTAGACACTGTTTATGTATATATACACAGTATATCTCCAAACTGTATATACCTGGTGCTAGGGTTTTTAAAGAAAGAAAACTTCATGTAAAATATATATTACCTTAAGCTTCAGAATTTCTTCCTCTTCTAAACAACATTCAAAACCAGGATATATGAAACATCTTCAGAGGTATGACCCTTTGTTTTGCAGTGAAAGAAAATCTTCTGGGTTACCACCCTTGCTGCAAAATATCACAGAGTCTGTGAAATAAGAAAGTCAATATGTATTAGACAAAGAGAAGAAACGAGTGTATAGAGAGTGAACAGGAAACCAGCGATGAGGAAAACAGCAGGGGGTTGCTTGTTGAGCCCAGTGACCTTTTTCTATTCTTAATACATGGAAGCTTGTGTAGATCACAGAAAAAAAAAAAATTCTTTAATTCTTTAGTTTTCTGTATATAGATAAGGATTTTTCTCTCCTCTTTTCTCTATTTAGTAACTTTCTCCAGTGAGGTTATTACGCTTGTAAATTCAATTCAGTGTAAGCTAAATAGGATAAAATAATAAGTATCTTAGAGTTTTTCCTACTAGTAGTTATAAAACTCTCCAAGAACTGCAAGAATTCTTCCCTTAACAAGTAATACTATATTCACCAAGGGAAATGAAACAGAGCTTAGAGTGAGTCTTGCAGCCTATTAAACATTTAATAAGTAATAAGGATCCCTCAAAATGTGGACTATTTTTTACAGATGATGACTGCAGACAGTCACTTCCCAATCTGAGCTATAGAAGCCAGGAGGGAAGCTCTTGTGATGGAAGAGTCAAATATAAAGTGACTAAGAATAGCCAATTTATTGTATTTGACATTTGTTAATGTGAACTTTCAAAGTCTGGGTCATGGATGCAGACAGATTTGTGCCGTTGTCTATGTATATGTGTCTCTGGCTCAATCAATATCTCAAAATATTGAGATCCTATTTCCTTTGCAATATCTTAATAACCACTTTGATGCATTCATTAATCAGATCTCTGGATTGCAATTTGTCTTGTCTTGTGATATCAGGGACTAAGACCAAGATAGAAGACATTAAACATAATTTGATAATTCAGAATGCCTCTCATATTCTGATTGTCAAGCCTAGCTAATTTCATAGTTAAAGAAATACATTTCAGGGATAGAAGCTTAGAATCCACATCCACCAGGAGCAAATCACTTGCTTCCTCTTCATTCCACCTTCTAAATCTAGACTGTCTTCATAACGTTCTGAGAATAAGGCACGTGTGTCACCATCATCTACTGTTCACAACCAATTTCCTGACATGTTGTGATAGGTAGACAGAATTCTAAGATAGTATCAAGATTCCTGTCCCCTGGTGCTCATGCCTTGTGTAATTCCCTCTCCTTGAGTGTGGGTGGGACCTGTGAATATGATGAATCTCACTGCCATGGTTATGTGATATTATGTGGCAAAGATAAAGAGATTTTGCCTGGGTAGGCCTCTCCTAGCGAGACAGCCATTTAAAATTGGACTTAGACTTTTCCTGATCTCAAGGATTCTCTTGATGGCTTTGAAGAAGTAAGCTGCCATGTTGTGAGTGAGCAGCAGGATTAGGTGTTGAGGGTGGCCTCCAGTTGCAGAGGGGGACCCTCACTGGCAGTCAGCAAGGAAAGAGGGACCTCAGAAATAAACCAAAAAAGCAAATTCTGCCAACAACCTGGATGAACTAGGAAATGGATTCTTCCCTATTCAAGCTTTCAGATAAGAACACAGCCTGTCTGACATCTCCATTTCAGCCTTGTTAGTCTCTGAGCAGAGACTCAACTCAGTTGAGCCACGCCCAGACTTCTGACCTGCAGAAACTATGCATTAACTATGGATTAATAAATGGGTGTTGTTTTAACTGGTCTGTGGTAACTTGTCATGCAGCAATAACAAGCTAATAAACATTGCTTCTAGACCAGAGGCATCTTAACTTAATATAAATTGATGTTGGTTGATGTTGTTTCAAGGGCTCTGAAAAACTTTGAATGCACGACTAGGCTAATATAGGTCCTAAGCCAGTGCTGAACACACAGTACATACTGAATAAAAGTTGTATATGTGACCGAATAAATGGTTGACTTATAATAAACACTTTACACTGCAGATTACAAAGCACTTTGAGATACGTTGATATTTTAATGATAAAATATTGGTAGGAGTGTTATTAAAATATACATTTTAGAATCGAGAAAAGAAACTCACAGAGAGGTAAGTGACTTGACTGAAGTCACAGCCTTGGCAAGTGAAAAAATTTTCCACCGTAATCTCTCTACCTCTATTGAACAGAGGTATTAAGAAAATAAGCGATGGAAACGTGTTTGAAAATAAATAGAATTCTGATTAATTCATGAAAGCAACCAGAAATAGCATCAGGAAACTCACTCTGGGGCATGTTACCTAACATCTTTGAGTTTCAATTCCTTCATCTATAAAATAGAATGAAAATAGTACCAAACTCACAGAGAACAGTGCATCCACATAAGCTTGTCTCTTATAGGTTGATTTTGAAAAAATGAAAAATGTAGCGTTTTAAAATTCTACAGGTTTTATAACCTTATAATATGCTGTCTTTATAGATATCTTCATATATACTAAAATAAAGAAAATTTAATCTCTTGTAAATGTATTTTTAAATAGATTTTACACACTTAAAAGAAAACAGTGTTAGAGGTCGTGAGTTAAATGTTTCCTTTTCTTTTGAAATATTTAAGTCAAATGTTTGGTAGGGGTTTGGGTTCTCTACAAAAGTGTTTAATATCCTCCAATATTTTTCTATCCACCTCCCAAAAAAGAACATAGAAAGTGAGGTTCATTTAAAATGACAATAACAGCACAGCACAGCTCTAAGTTAGTATATCATCTTTAGAATTTCAGAAACAATAAAATCACTCTGGAATATTAAAACAAAGGGCTGAATGATTTTTTGAATGATTTTTAACTTTCTGAAAGAAGGTCAGTATATAACTTTTCATTAAATATTGGAAAGAAAGTCATTTAGTAAATAGCTTTCTCAGGCACTCTTATTGAAATAAGTTTCTTCTTGAGAATAAAAGAGAAAACATCATCATATTTTCACTACTTAAAGAAAAATATTAAAATAACTTCACAAAAGTTGATTCTACTTTTAAATGGTTTGAGACTTGACAATATATTTCCAAAATTCACTTTATATTTTCCAAATTTACACATACATGTTTTAAGCCTGGTAATTGCTATTGATATCTTCAAAAGAAATCACTCGAGTCATTTGCCCAGAATAACTCCAATGGATCTTGAATAGGACTTCCTGACAGATACACTTAGATATGAAACATCTTGCAACATGATTGACACATTCTCATATATACACTAGAGCTACAAAAAGGATATATTTTCTGGGGCTGCAAAAAATGAGTTTAAAATATCTAGTATTAATTTTAACTAGTTATTTTCTTAACAGTCACAGAAAAGTAATAGATTGATGTATTGATTAATAAATGACCATTAACATTGCATTCTATGCAGAGGAAAAAAATTAGACTTTGTGTATGTTTATTCTTGTCACCATAACTTAGTGAGTATCTGTGTAAATTTCTCACTTTTTTAAGCATTTGGATTTGTCTCTTTTCAGTAATCATTTTTGAAATATAAAATACTTGAAAAGAATCCAAATGAATCAAATTCTTCTTCATTTCCCGTAGTTTTACGATTTGTATCATCCTAAGTTCTAATAGTGCTTTATTCCATACATGAGTGTAACAAAATGAGTCATCTACCATCAAAAATAGTCATCTCACACAACTTAACATAAGTTTTCACACAAAGCAGAAGTCATGATTTTCCCTGTGATGAATGGATCTTCAAACACAAGAAATTCCTATCTTCATCTGCCCTTACCAAATAACAAAGACATTGTGATTATTTTCTGTCTGTATTTTCATATTTATAACACAAATGTAAAATTAATTATATCAGTAAATGGAGAGGAAAAAAGCACATATACAAAGTAGGAAGCTTTAATTTTCAGACAAGATTTGGAAGTAGACTGGTGAGGAAGAAGCTATATGCCTTTGTGCCTCCAGGCAAAAGAAAAGCCAGGTGTATTCAGCATGCCTTGAATATAGTGCCTGTTGACTGGACATCTTGACTGACAGTATAGAATTTCAACATTGTTGTAAATTACATTAGCAAGTACAGATGATTAATTGAGATTATAGATAAATACACATACATCAATAATTAGGAAGACAACAATAAAGCAATACTTTTAATATTTTATTAGGTGGTTTTTTAAATGTTGCAATAACATTTAACTCAGAGATGACGATTTCCCATAAATAAATTCCTAGAAACTAAAAAAAAATGCATTTTTACTCTAGCACTTGCAAGCGTATTGTAAAGAAGCTGTAATGGATATTGTTGGGAAGGTTGAACATCAGGCACAAACCTGAGACTTGTATATAAAACTAGGATTCATTATTAAAAAACTGAGAAATTTCCTATTACAATTAGCAGATCATTTTTACTTGGCAAATTGTTACTTTTTAAAAAAATTTCTCTATCTCTGAGAGAAATTCAATTAGGTGCTTGCCAGCCCCCTTGCCTGAACAGCAGTCACATACACCTTGTCCCTGTCACAGTGCTTGATATCATCTAGAGGAGAGTAACAGGAAAGTCCAGGACTAACAAAGCCTCACTCTGATCCTGTCAGCCAACTCTGGGATGTCTTTCTTATTAGAAGTACCCAGGAGTTTTCTCTGCACAAGTAGAGTCCTAGAGTAGGTAGAAGCTGTCTCTTGTTTTAACCATTTAACTCCTGAATCAAAGCAGATCTCTCCCTTATCAGAGAAATGCCTGCCCCCTTTTGGCCAAAACCCAGCAATTTCATTTTCATTGAGAAAACACAAACCATAACGTCCTCCCCTCCCCCTGTGGACTTCTGTCTTAAATAATGGAGTGAGCAGTTCTCAAATAGAGAAAAAACTAATTATCATGATGCAGAATTTAAATGAAAAGCAGTCTCCTATCTTTTTTTATTATGCAGAAGTAGATCCTTGGGTGGAACACATGATTTTAGTTTTAGTTTCTGAATGAAAACAAACAAACAAACAAAAAACCTATGCTCACAGAAGTTCAAGTTTAAATTTCCTCCTCATCAGGCATCACAAATGTATTACTTTTCCTGGATTAAGATAATTATAATAACAGCACTTGTAGAGCTGGAAACATAAGGTTTAATAAGATTACAGGTTAAATTGGAAAACCTAAAAATTTGTATTCATTTAAAATATAATTGTATATATTTAATAACTCATGAAGGTGTCACTAATTATTGAAGCTGAAAAGAAAAAGAAAAATACTGTTTGTGTCAGTTGTTAATCTATTACTTGATTCTGATAGTTTGTTATGAGAATACTGTTTTGTGAAAAATATAGGATAGAATGTGAGGAATTAGAAATACCCAAGTGCAAAACTATCTGACTGAATCATGAATGTGAATAATCTAGAAAGTCAAAAAAGCTAAAATCTTCGGAGAAAATAGAACAATTTAAAGCAAGTGTCAGATTGGTCAAAGGCTAACCTTTGATTCTGTGGTTAGGAATGAGAATTACGTTGCAGTGCCTGTTGCAGGGAGAAAAACAACCAGCACTACTTGCCTTTGCACTGAAAAGGTGATTATTTAATCAAGAATGACGTTGGATTTACTTCCTTCTTTGTGTGTACTCAGTATTTACATTGAGATTGGATGGCAAACCATTTCTCTAGGAAACAGACTGAAAAAGACATGGTAACTTTTAAATAGCTTGTTGGAAAAACCTATACTTATTGATAAAGCCACATCATTTTATTTAGTAATTTATTTAATCACATCTAATAAACATAAAGCAATACTTTCTTGAGTCTTTATGGATCTCATGAACTCTAACAATTTCAATGACCCTTTGATTTGGTTTGCAGATGTTTATTTACCTCCTGAATTTTTTTTTTTTAACATTTTTATTGGAGTATGATTGCTTTACAATATTGTATTAGTTTCTGCTGTATAACAAAGTGAATAAGCTACATGTATACATATATCCGCATATCCCCTCCCCCTTGCGTCTCCCTCCCACCCTCCCTATCCCATCCCTCTAGGTGGTCACAAAGCACAGAGCTGATCTCCCTGTGCTATGTAGCTGCTTCCCACTAGCTATCTATTTTACATTTGGTAGTGTATATATGTCAGTGCTACTCTCTCACTTCGTCCCAGCTTACCCTACCCCCTCTCAGTGTCCTCAAGTACATTCTCTATGTCTGTGTCTTTATTCCTGTCCTGCCCCTAGGTTCATCAGAACCATTTTTTTTTTTTTTAGGTTCCATATATATATGTTAACATACAGTATTTGTTTTTCTCTTTCTAACTTACTTCACTCTGTATGACAGACTCTAGGTCCATCCACCTCACTATAAATAACTCAATTTTGTTTCTTTTTATGGCTGAGAAATATTCCATTATATATATGCGCCAGATCTTCTTTATCCCGATTTGTATTTATTTGGATGTAGTGTCCATTATCCCAAAATAACTCTCTCTCTTTCACACACACACACACACACACACACACACACACGCAGACACCTATATGCAGAAAGACTCTATTATATAGGAACATAAACCTGGATTCTCTCTCCCTCATTCTGCCTTGAAGGAGTAATGCTGTTATGAGCTGATCAAGATGGAAAGAGAGCCTTAATGTTTCCCTCAACTTGACTAAATTTTAGACAAGCATCTTTGTGACTCTAGGCCCTGATTTCCCTTTTCTTAGAGGATTTACCTTATAAAACTTATAAATGTAATTTCTTTATCTTCCTCTTTGAGATGTAAATCTTTTTAAAAGCCTCCTGCAAATTTTAGAACCCAGAAATATTTTTCTCAAAGACTGGAGATCCATACCTTTGAAACAATCAGGGAAGATAATACCCCATCTCCCAGTTTCTGTGGGAGGGTAGGAGTCTATTTTAGTAGGGACCCTTGCTCCAGATTGTAAAACTACTGTCATGAAAATAAGAGAAAGTTTAATTGTCCTTTTAATAAAGCCTATTAACAAATATAGGTGGCCTAAGATTCCCACTCAACTCTTAAAACTTCCCCAACTTTTGTTTCAATGGAGTTTTCTGTCTCTCTCCCCCATTACAATAGCCTGAATAAAGTCTTCCTCACCTGTTTTACTTTGGCCAGTTCAATGCTTGCTTTTACATAGCCAAATTCATGGTGTTAGGAAACAGTGCTTTTTTTGGGATATGGGATAGAATTGCAATCTACTGTTCAAATTCTTAGTCTATAACCTCTTAGTGAAACCCTCTTTCAATTTGTATTTAGAGACTTTTCTTGATCCCTTTTTTGGGTTTATTCTCTCATGTAACTTATATTCCAAGATTTAGCTGTGATGACTATGATTTTGGAGGTGTGCAAATGTTTTCAGGGATTCTTAGGTTTGGGTTGCTAAAATAAACACTTGAAAGTCATGAGATGAATATTCCCCTTCACTTGCTAATCTTTTCTTAGATTTATCTTTCCTTGTCTTTGATCCTTGGTAATAGCAAGACCATGAGGACCAAGATTAAGATGTGGGCATAGGGTAAGAGTTCTTAAACTTCTTTGTGTCACGAGCCCCATTTGACAGTCTGGTGAAGCCTATGAACCTCTTAGAATATTCCATTTAAATCCATAAAACAAAATTCATAGTATTAAAATGGAAGCCAATTACATTAAAAATTACCAAATGTTTAAAAATTGTTACATGGTAATATATTTGCTTTTTTTAATACATTAAATAAAAAGATACAGTGATGGTCTATCATCAACTGAAACCTTTGCATGGTGATAAGTGATATTTCGGTATATCGGCAACACCTTGGTAACATGAAAAAAATTATATTGGTATATATCAACAGATTAGCTTATGCTGCTGTGGGTTTTTTTCCTATATTCACAATTGAAGAAAGTGTTAAATTTCAGCTGGTGGTTAATGAAAAAATGTATTTTTTTCCTATTTAAGTGTATGGATAGCCTAGCCTGGAGGACAAGGACCAGAAGAGTGTTTTGATTCTAAATCAGGACTGCAAATGAAAACTTATGGCCTTACTGGCCCATTGTAGCTTTTCATCATTACTGGCTATGTATAGGAGATTGTGGCTGAATCCCTATTGAAATAAACTATAAATTCCTTCCAAATATCATCCTTATAAAAATGAAACAGTGCTAAGATGAAAATTCAAAAGGTTGGAATTCCAGCACAGTTTCATCACATCTTTATTTTTACTAATCTCTAACTGCACGAGCATAAAATGTACTCACTCATCTGACTATGCTAAGTTCAAATGCCTTAGGGACAAGCTGTTCACTTTCAGTGGGTATTTTTATAGTGTAAGATAGGAAAGAGCCCCAGGAGAAGGAAGTTTTGAGTAATGGCAGAGAAACTATATGGATCATTCACTTACAGAATGTTCTTTAACCTCTTAAGTAAATGGAGTTTTATAAAAACTCCTCCCATAACAGCTGTATAAAACTGAGGTTTTTTTTTATATATTACAATGACATTACATGTTTCTCTCAAATGCTTGTTACTTTGCAGTTCCCATGTTGTACAGATTTTTGCAATCATAATTCTGAATAGACCGTGAAAAAAAAAGATAAACAGAAATACCGTTAATAAACTCTGCAGTTAAGAAAGAAGCATTACATTTTACAATCATTGCTAACTGACTGATTATACTCAAGTTATATTTCATTCTGATACCAAGACTGTCAACCTCATCAAAAGCAACAGGACTAGAAATTTTAAAAAAGAATTCTAGAATTCTTGAACAAAATCAGGCTGGAAATAACTAATTCCTGAATAGAGGCATAATCAATACTGTAGTTAGGGGGGAAATGCTAGTTAATATTAAACCTAATACATTTAATACTATGTGACTTCTAAATTCTGCCAAATTCACTGTTGTGAACCTGAATATGTTTTTTTTTATTCTTCCCTTTTCCTTAGCTTTGATGTCTTTCTTTTTTTAAATTTTTATCTTATATTGGATCATAGTTGATTTACAACATTTTATTAGTTTCAGGTGTACAGCAAAGTGATTTAGTCATACATATACATGTATCTATTATTTTTCAGGTTCATTTCCCATATAGGTTATTACAGAGTATATGTTTTTTATGCAATGTGTGCTTAGTGCCTCCAGCTAATTCTTTTCTGTCTTATGAAATCATATCCAAAGTTTTAAGTTTTTCTCTTTGACTATTTATTACTAAGGAGATGTATAGAAAAAAAAATAATTCAATTCATATTTGTGTTTATCAGATACATCAGGTAAGCCCACCCCACTAATTCCCATCAGAAAATGCTTAGAATATTTTCTGAAAATAGAGTCATCTGTAAAAATATGCCTATTAAGTTAGGCCATAGATAATTTCCCTGCACTGGGCCAGAAATAATAACAGGATTTGGTCAGTGGACTACCAGTTTGTCATCTCTTGTTAATTGCATAAAGCACACTGGAGTTAGAAAGAAAGGAAAAGTGAAGTGGTATTATTGGTTCCATAACCACTTCCGTGACCAAGAACACCTCAGTCTTTGATGTGGAGAGGTGAAGGATCACTGTGTGCATTTTGATTTGATAGTTTCTCAGAGTATCTCTTGACCTAACTCTAGTCAATCAAATGCCAGAATCCCAGGAAAAGGAAGGTTATATAAAGAACAAGGCAAATCAAAGCTGCATCACTATGCTTTCTGTAGGCAAGAGGCAGTTCCAGTTGTGACTTTAGTACAACAATAAGAATTTAATAAAAGGGAAATGTTTAAAGGACAACAACAAGACAGATGCACTTTGCAGGAAATTTTAGGTGGAATCATTCACCTGCCTACAGCATAGGTCAGGTGGTATTAGCTTCTAATATACCTGAAGACATCAGTCAGTGACTGATGTATTGGCAATATATGAGCCAGGAAGCCATGTAAAAATAGGAAAAAAAGATGGAGTTGTGAGACTGCCCAGGATTAATCCAATTGAGCAAGTCAGAAAAATATGAACAGGTTCCAGTTTCAGCAATTCAGCTCCTGAGTAGAAACTCCTAGTAGCTCACAAATTCCTGTCTTTTTGATGGTGTTTGTCCCTTGATCTATAATTACCTTCAGGCCACTGGCTTACAACCATGGTAACAGGTGTTCAAGCACTTTCACAGACCACATGACTTACTTAGATCTAAATAATACATGTTCTGCATGTAACATTATTTATTCAGAAACAAGTATTCATTTTTGCTCAAGATATCAGCCTGGCTCACTTGTCCATGGATAAAGCAATATTTGAGTTATGGTCTATGCAATATCCACAAATAGAATTATGAATTTTTGAAATGTAGTGAAACAATATCTTCCTTCAGAAGCATTAACTTCTGGATATAATAATTATGACTCCCATGACTTAGAGAGAAAATTAAAGCAAACTATCTATCCTCTTGATCTGAGAGAAAAATATGGTCATTTTTCATCAAAGGAGATAATTGAACTTACTATTCAAGTTTAAGAATCTCCTTATTCATGTTGCTCTATTAGCTCTATCAGAAGAAGATGCATGTATTTCTACCTATAAGCCTCTAGCATAGTGCCTGGAACACAATCAGTGATCATTAATATGATTAAAAAAATGGGAAAAGTTCAACTCTTTTTTTTAAATTAATTAATTTATTATTTATTTTTGGCTGCATTGGGTCTTCATTGCTGCATGCGGGCTTCCTCTAGTTGAGGCGAGCAGGGTCTACTCTTCATTGCCATGAGTGGGCTTCTCATTGGGGTGGCTTCTCTTGTTGCAGAGCACGGGGTCTAGGCACACAGGCTTCAGTAGTTGCGGCACGCCGTCTCAGTAGTTGTGGCTCACAGGCTCTAGAGCGCAGGCTCAGTAGTTGTGGTGCATGGGCTTAGTTGCACTGCAGGGCATGTGGGATCTTCCTGGACCAGGGATCGGACCCGTGTCCCCTGCATTGGCAGGCAGATTCTTAACTACTTCACCACCAGGAAGTCCCAGGAAAGGTCAATTCTTAACAGTTTTTCCTTATCAGAGCCACAAAAAGAAAACTGTAACAAGCATATATGGGATACTTAAATATCACTGGGGAAATTAACATCACACCCCAAAATATTCTCCTAAATGAAGTGTTTATAAGCCTTCCTTAATCTAAGCTAACAAGTTTTAAATGTCTCTTAAAATTTTGCATCAATGTGATATTTGTTACTCTAAGAAGGAGCTTACTTCTTATCTTTGCCCTGTTTTTGTGGTAATGACATTCATACAATTTATTGAAATCCTACTTACTTTAGAAGTGTACTCTAAAGGAAAATAAGTAAACCTTTTGCATGTTAAGGAACACAGCAAATGCAGTTGACATTATTTGCTATTGAAAGACACAGAAAAATGAAAATAAAAGGAATAAAAAGGAAAAAGAACTGAAAAATGTTTTTCATTTATGTGAATTTGTTTATTTCAATGAGACTGTTAAAACATTAAAGTTCTTTAATACCATTTTTCAGTTATTGTCTTTTTGTTTGAACTCATATACTAGCATAGTATTGTTGGTTACCCTCCCATATTTATGGCCCTTTCTTCTTTCTAAAGCATACATCACCTGAAGAGGCAAATATTTCTCATATTTTCTTTGAAATACTTGCAGCATCTTCCTTACACATATTAACTACCTAGTTAATAATTATCAAATTAAATGTATGGCAAGTCTTTATGCCATTGCCTGAAATATTTGTCTCCTCCAATCCCAATCTAAATGGGCATACAGGTGGCTAAAGTCTTAAGTTTCAGTATCAAATTTGGGTAAAAGTACCAAAAATTTACCTTTTTTAAAATACTAATCCGAAGTGCTCTTCTTTTCTTTTAAAATTTTTTTAGATTTGAACCTATCTTTGTACCTGGTGGGTGTTGAGACTTTCTAGCGAGTCCAAAGCCTCCCTATCACCAGAAGTGATGCTGTTTCCAAGACATGCTGAGAGACCTGAGAACTAACTCATCCTTTGTTTCCCTAGTCAAGTTTCCACTCCATTATCTACATCTGCTTTTTTTAAACATGAGCAATCTCTTGAAAATATCCACAGATCTTCCATTTCATAGACAAAATAAAAAGAAGTATCAAACAGAAATATCACCAACTTTTAGCCTTTCTTTTTCTTAGTCTTCCAATGGATCTGCTAAGTCACACCTTTCAGAAACCCTTCTCAATGTATTTTCAACTTCTCCCACCAGTACACTGAAGATCCTTTCACTTGTTACCAAGTCATAGAATATCCCAGAGCACCTAGCTTCTTAGAGCCTTCTACAATAATTCTGTATTTAGTGTTCTCTTCCTTTTGCTTCTGTGACAATGATTTCTTGTTAGTCTTTTTCTCTCACGTCTGAATGTTCCTTTTTAGTTTCTTTTCATCTCCTCTACTTCATAAACATTGGCTTTCCTAACTCAAAAGAAAAATAACAAACTGCAAAGGTATTTGCAACGTATTTTTCTACTAAGTAATGGTAATGTTTACAACCAATGAGAAGCTCCCACAAATATTGAATTCTGAAATTCTGTAATTTATTTCATGCACACCCACAAAGTTCTCCATCACCATCATCACCAGCATGATTAGCCCAAACCCTAATCTATCTTACTTGTAATGTTAAGAACTTATTGCTAATCATTTTCTCTATAAGCTCTGTGACCACTTACAATCTATCTTATATACAAAAATCAGAGTAATATTTTTAAATGTAACCTGAACATGCCCAACACACACACACACACACACACACACACACACACACCCGACCAACACCACCAGTGCTTCACATTTTGTTTTTCTAAGGATAAAGCCCCACATTTTTAACATGGCCTGTGAAGTGCTGTATGGTTTTGCTTTGTGTTTTGCTGTTGCCTCACTTCACAAAAGTTCCTTGATTGCTCTTTGGGCTCCATTGTCACTGGTCTGCTTTCAATTCCTCTAATATGCCCTACTTTTTCCCAGTCACTGCAAGATTAAGCAATTAATGATCTTCTTCTAGTTATGCTTTCTCCTCCACTTTTACCTACTTAACTTTTATTTCACTCAAATTTTAGCTCACTCACCACTTCTTCAAGGCAGCTCTTCTGCTCCGATGTCTCTACTGCACATTGTTTTAGCACCTTCTATCTTTCCTTGCTTGCATTATTGTAGTTTGTA
The DNA here is from genome assembly GCF_028023285.1 of Balaenoptera ricei. NCBI lineage: Eukaryota > Metazoa > Chordata > Mammalia > Artiodactyla > Balaenopteridae > Balaenoptera > Balaenoptera ricei. The sequence continues at coordinate 45,165,957 of NC_082656.1, read as the reverse complement.
ACCATAGATTTAATTTTATAGCATCATTTATTTGATCAGGGCAGAAATTAAATATCCAACATCTATTCTTGTCCCTCTTCTCCCTTAATTTCTCTCAAATCCTGCCAATTCTTAACATGCTTACTATGAAATTTCATCCAGATTATCTCTATGGACTAGTAAATGTTTACCCTGTCTGTAGTCTTGAACCATTTCATCTAATCTCTATTCCTTAATTTAAAATGGTCTTTCTAAAATGTAAATCTGATTTTGTTTCTTCTCTATTTAAATCAGTTCAAAAGGCCTCATAGCTCTCAGAAAAAAAGCACAAAGTTTACTTTGGTTTACAAAACTTTTGTAGGATATCTTTTTCATCTTAATTCATTCCCCACCAACCACTTGATGTTAAATCTGTCAAGGACTTACCTGCTCCCTTACCTCTAGTTCCCCTCCTGCTGTTTCCTTGCCTGCCTGTCTCCTAGGTATCTCTGTAGGGATATCCTCCTTGATTACATTGGACTAATTCAGCTGCTCTTAATCTTATTTCCCGTAGTAGCTAGGCTTTTTGTTGCTTTTAGTCTGATTCTTTATATCACCTGGATCTTTATAGCGCATTTCTCTCTCTACACACATATATGTATATACATATAGATATGTATGTATGTATGTATATATATGTATGTATTAATTTAAAAAATTAATTTATATAATTTTATTTCCTCTTACAGGACAGTAAACTCCTAGAGGTCTTTACTCACTTTTGTGTCCCCAGGGCCTAGTGTCCAGCATACAACATGAATTTCTTAGATATTTACTAATATCTAAGATTTTTTAAAATAATAAAATACAAACAAGATTTTAATATAATAAATCTACAAGTCTGAGTACCCAACCCCAACATGACGGGGTGTGGGGGGGTGTTTTCCCCCCATACCACTGAGCAATTCTTGGACACCAGCTGGATATTCTACAATTCAACTCAATTCTGGCACTATCTACCCTGAGATAACATCAGATTCCACAGGTTAAGGGCTCAGTTCTACAAAAGTACCTTCTGCTTCAGATGCCAATCATAGGCCCAGTACAGACCTGTACTTCTGATCCACTGGCTGTAAATCAGAGGTTCCCACGATCCTCTCCTTTGGTTCAATTAATTTTCTAGAGTGGCTCACAGAACTCAGAGAAACATTTTACTAACTAGATTACTGGTTTATTATGAAAGAATACAACTCAGGAACAGCCAGATTGAAAAGATGCATAGGGCAAGGGGAAGGGGCTCAGAGCTTTCAAGCACTCTATGAGCATGACACTCTTCTTAAATATACAAGTGTTCACCACCTGGAAGTTCTCCAAATTCCGTCCTTTAGGACTGTATGGAGGCTTCATTACATAGGTATGATTGATTAAATCATTGGAGATTGTGACCTCCAGGCCCTCTCCCCTCCCTGGAAGTCAGGGGGACAGGACTGAAATCTCCAACCCTCTAAGCACCTGATTAGTTCCCCTGACAACCAGCCCCCTACCTTAGGTATAGTCCAAAGTCACTTAAGTAACATAACAAGACACACCTTTATCACTCTCATCACTTAGGAAATTCCAAATGTTTTAGAACCTCTGTGCTAGAAATGTGGGTGACAACCAAATATATATATTCATTATAAATCACAGTATCACAAAATCAATGCCTTATCAATTTTTATTGTGATAATGTACATAATTGTCTAACCTCCCTTAATATATTATGAATTTCTTGAAAATTATATTATTAATATTTGTAAAACTTTATCAATTGCAAGTTGATTTTATTTGTATTATCTCATTTGACTTTCAGAACAAATGAGATTGATGAAGGAGAATTATTGCTATTCTTATTTTTAAGAGTGAATAATTGAGACTCAAAGTGATAAAATGACTTTTAAGACCAAATGCTATTAAATATTATTAAATTATAATCCCGTTCTTTCATTTCAAATCATGTGCTTTTTACACCAATTGTTTCATATACATATGTCCAAAAGCACATAGCTGGGTGGTTGCATACAATTTTTTTTGAATGAATAAATGAATGCACTAGTAATCTAAATGAAAATTTCACACTTTTGTTTAAAATTATAATGATTGGAAGAATATAAAACAAGACACAGTGGATTTATAGTTCTATAGGAGCTGGCACTGTACCAGAGAAAGTTTAAAGTATTGTAGATTGAATGCCATATAAAATGGCATTAATTTAATTATTTTTGAAAAGATCAGGATATAAAGAAAATAGCAAGTGAACACAAGAAGCAAAACTTTAAGTTAAGAATTTTTAATTTAAATTTTAAAATTGGTTATATATCAGATTTAACTTTCCTTAATACATAGAAATATTCTAAAATAACTCACAATTAATCTTTTAGAGGGTTTTTTTTCATGTTAAAGTGAGTTTACATTTAAAATCATACTGATTTAACTTAATATCTCTGTAAAGCAGTATGAATCACACCTGCCTTTATACATCTGTTTATGTAAGTGTGAATGCAAATTATGAGAATGAAACATTATAAGCAATTTATATTTATTGTAGTCTTGTTTCTATTGCAGTGGGAGTTGACCATAATGTATGACCCTGGTAAGCAGAAATGCATTGAACATCAAAAGAGACTGCTCCCACAGAGTACTTTCTTCAAACATAACGAGTACAAAAAGGAGAGTACAATCATCTTTAAAACATCTTCAATAACATGGCAAGATTTATTCACTTAAAAAATAAAATCATCATTATTAACATTTCTAAGTGTCTGTATGGTGCTCACTATTTCTGAAATCTAAAAGAGAAAGAAAGAAAGGAAAAGGAAAAAAGTCAAAGCCTTTTTCGTCGTTAGATTATGCCCTGAGATAGACTCAATTCAGTCACATTTAAAAGGAAGTAAATGCTCTTGATTCAAATGAAAGGAAGGAAGGAAGAAAGAACAAAAAGAAAAAGACCAAGAATCTCTATGCATCATTAGTTTACAAAGACTTTTTAGTCTTTTATTTTAAATTGATTTAATTTAATGGGATGGGACAATGGTATTTTTAATGTTTCCCCTCAGATTACATATTTTGGAGAAAAAAAAGCTTCCAATTGTCAGGCATAATTTCAGTGCCCAAAGATTCTATTGTCTGCTGTTTTATACAAATATCCTATATGATTTATAGTAATTACTTAATATATTTTAACTATTTCCTGAGAGATAATTATCCATTTAATTGAGCGATGTACAAATGTGTTCACACAAGCAGTTGGAGGAAAAATATGTAAGATTAAATTGTTAAATATACATAACCATTTCAAAAGATAGTAACTCTCAAAATCAATTAACAATAGTCCTTAAAATATGCTCTGAAGACACACATTCCTGTTGCATAGACTGTAAATAAAAAACTTGATTCTAGAGCTTAAAGCCCATATTGTGCAAAGAAGTTGTAAATTAGATACACAGTTAGAATGTGGTCAAATATAAAGTTACCATATGAACAGTCAGATGACTCTGGAAACATGCTTACATGCTGCTGCTAAATAAATGTAATTTTTACTTCCTGCTTACATCACACAGGAGATCACTGAATAAAATTTTTCTTTGTTGTCTATTTTTTATAGTAAATAAGACCACACTGAGGAGGCACGTAGACATTTCCAAAGATACTACCAGTTAGTATGTATAATGGATAACTTAACATAATGTTCCAATTCATGCCTATAAGAAGACTACTTCTCCAGCAGATCTAACTCAGAAGGATCCACACATTCCCTGTGCTTGATGGGATCAATTTTATGCATATTTAACTTCTTTATATTGACACTAGGCCCATTTTGGTAATGCCTTATGTGCTTGTGATTCCTTCATTTTTCTACCATGAAGCACAATTGAAAAAAAAAAATTAATGATTTCAGATTTTGTTAACTATAGGCTCCACTTCTAACTTCATCCTACAGAACTCAAAGCCTCTAGACATTCACCCATTAGCCTCTGTGTATCAATTCAGACCCATTTTTAATCTTTCTTAACATGATTCTGAGTTCACTTATCTTACCTATACTGCTTAAATCATACCTAGGAATCCAATTTATAATATTTACCCATACAATATATTTTTCTCGTCCCATAACACTTAATTGTTTGGGTAAGAATATGGTGAAGAGTTAACAAACATTAACTACAGTTGAATAGCTAAAATCCTAGGAAAAGAACAGGGGGAGGAGATCAAGATGGCAGAGTAGGAGGATGCTGAGCTCACCTCCTCCAATGAACACATCAAAAATATATCTACATGTGAAACAATTCTCACTGAAAACAAACTGGAAACTGGCAAAAAGACTCTTATACAACCAAAGATGTAAAAAAAAAGATCCAGATGGAGTTGAGTAAGAAAGGAAGAGAAGCAATCAGGTCGGGACCTATGTCCCTAGGAGGAGACACAGAAGAAGAGAAGGATTACACAGACTTGAAGATCAACCCTGGGGATTGAGGGATTAAAACTACATATTGGGCATCCCAGTCCTGGAGTCTGATATTGGGAAGACAAGTCCCCTTAGCTGGTTTGAAAACCAGTGGGACTTACTGGGGGCTGTAATAAATTTAGACTCTGCTCATGAAGGGCATGCACACACTTGCTTACTCCTGGGAACAAGGTGGAGGAAGCAGATTGAAACTCTGTGGGACTCTGGCCAGTTTCCTGTGACTGTCCCATGGCACCCCAGCCCATGCCAAGCACCCACTCCAGCCCTTCTGGCTCCAGATTCACATTAGGGGAGAAGGCTGCCATTGCTGATGAAAGTGCACAGTTGAGGATGATGGAGCTAGCTTGGACTTGGCATTGGCAACCGAATGGGGCGAGGGTGGTCATTACTGACATTCACAAAGATAGCAGATTGGGAGCCACCTGGAGCTCTAATTAGTGCACTGGGACTGCCTCGGTGTGTGACCTGGCCCATGCCAATCTGTGACCTGGCTCATGCTCCAGCACTGTTCTCCTCTAGGGAGAAGGTGCCTTTAAGAGTGAGAACTTAGGCAGAATGGAACCAGTTTGGGCCCAATCCTCAGGGCTTCTGCTTCAGCAACTTGAGACCCATCCCCATCCCTGATAGTGTGGTGACAGCCACTGAGCATAGAAGAACCACTGCTCACACCTGGCTCTGGCATTAGCCCCTCTGTCTTCAACCCCACTTCCCCAAAAGAGGATATGAATCAGCACACCCTGGGGGAAGAAGTGACCCATATTTACTTGAGATCCAGCTCTCCCACCAAAGTCACTGGACACAAGTAGACTCCAACACAAGGACACCCCTTCAAGAGAGGGATAGGTAACTGTCTCACCTAGTACCATAGAGACAGACAAAGTTAAACAAAATGAGAAGAGAGAGGAATTTGTTTCAAATGAAAAAACAAGAAAATAAAAACTGAAAAAACAACTAATGAAACAGAGATAAATAATTTTACAGATAGAATTCAAAGCATCAGTAATAAGAATGTTAAGTGAACTAGGGAAAATAATAGATGAACACAGTGAGAATTTTAACAAGAAACTAGAAAATATAAAAAAGAACCAGTCAGCACTGAAGAATCCAAACCTGAAATGAAAAACGCACTTGAAGGAATTAACAACACACTAGGTGATACAGAACACATAAGTAATCTGGAAGATAGAATGATGAAAATCACCCAATCAGAACAGCAAAAAGAAAAACAAATTTTAAGAATGAGAACAGTTTAAGGGATCTCTGGAAGAACATCAAGCATACTAACATTAGCATTATAGGGGTCCCAGAAGAAGAGAGAGAGAAAAGGGTCAAAAATGTATTTAATAAAATTATGGCTGAAAACTTTCTGAACCTGAAGGAAATAGATATCCAGGTACGGGAAACACAGAGAGTGTCAAACAAGATGAACCCAAACAGACCCACGCCAAGACATATATAATTAAAATGGCAAAAGTTAAAGATGACGATAGAACTCTAAAGGCAGCAAGAGGAAAAACAAAGAATCACTTACAGAGGAACTCCCATAAAGCTATCAGCTGCTTTTTCTGCAGAAACTTTGCAGGCAAGAAGGGAGTGGTTTGATATATTTAAAGTGCTGAAAGGGAAAAACATACAACCCAGCAATATTGTCATTCATAAAGGAAGGAGAGATAAATAACTTCTTAGACAAGTGAAAACTGAGTTCATCAATACTAAACCAACCATAAAGAAATGTTAAAGTGTCCTCTCTAAGTAGAAAAGAAAAGGTTACAATAAGAAGTAAGAATTTATAGAAAAGGAAAAATCCCACTAGTAAAAAATATGGAGTAAAAGCTGTGGATCAACCACTTAAGTAAGCTAGTGCATAGATAAAAGACAAATATTGTAAACTATAACTACAATAAACAGTGAAGGGATAAACATGAAAAAGTGAAATATGACATCAAAAAACACAAAACATGGGGGAGAGGAGTAAAAAAATATAAATATGTTAGGATGTGTTTGAACTTAGATAATTTTCAGTTTAAACCAAGTAGATGTAGTTATAGTTTAATATATGTGAACCCCACGGTAACTACAAATCAAAAACCTATAATAGATACACAAAAACGAGAGAGAAAGAAACAAAATTATACCACTAAAGAAAATCATCAAACCACAAGGGAAGAAACGAAAGAAGCAGAAAAGAACTACAAAAACAATCAGAAAACAAATAATAAAATGGCAATAATTACCTACCTATCAATAATCACTTTAAATGTCAATGGACTAAATGCTACAATCAAAAGACATAGGGTGGCTGATTGGATTAAAAAAAAAAAAACAAGACTCATCTAAAGGCTGCCTACAAGAAACTCACTTTAGAGCTAAAGACACATACACTGAAAGTGAAGTGATGGAAAATGATATTTCATGCAAATGGAAATGACAAGAAAGCTGGAGTAGTAATACTCATAACAGGCAAAATAGACTTTGAAACAAAGTCT